>NC_056729.1:1309746511-1309809011 GCF_019279795.1 Protopterus annectens
CCAACTTAGTCTTCCTACAAGAAACCCATCTCTTGAAAAAAGATATTGATAAACTAGCCACAAACAAATATACAGTATTGGTTAGTTCAGAGCACACTCAGAAAAAAGAGGAGTGGCTATTTTATGGAATAAAAGTATGCCCATTCCTAAAACCATTAAGTCTTATCAGGATGACAAAGGAATGTTTTGTATGGTTACAATACAAATTAATGGGAAGACTTACACTTTAATTAATGTATATTGGATACCTGGAATTGGTATTAATACAGTGAAACATCATCTTGATAAGATCATATCATTCTCTATAGGAGATATATTTTAGCTGGTGACTTTAATTGTATACTACATGAAAGTGATACTACCACTATAGGGAAAAGAAGAATTACATCTAATGCAAAACATTTAAATGATTTTGCTAATTCTTATCATTTGAATGATATTAATAATCAGATAGATTCAAAATCATTACCATACACTTTTTTTCTAACAGATACAAAACTTATTCAAAAATAGATAGGGTCTTTATTTCTAACCAGATGGTAACAGATTTAATTAATTCCAAAATCATTTCATGTCCTATATCTGATCATAATTCAATTGTTTTTGAATTCATGATAAAAAAATACTCATAATGTTCAGATCAAAAGGATACCAGCATACTTAACTCAACTAAAAGATTATAAAGAATATATACTTTCAGAAGTAAAACATTTTTAGACATAAATAATACTCCTGAAGTCTCCATTGTTTATGTTTGGGATGCCTTAAAATCATATCTATATGGACAAAGTATCAGATGGTATAATAATAAAAGGAAATCTTGGGATAAGGAATTGTTAGATATTCAAAGTAAATTAGACTCTTATAAACATAATAATAAAGAAAATATTATGGACAAGAAAATTATTGAAGAAATAAAACTAAATGAGAAATACAAAGAAATTTTAACTCATAAAGTTAAAATAACTTTAGAGAATACAAGTTTTGTCTTATTCAATAAGCCCCAAATACTTACATAGACTTAAAAATAAAACAAAAGGTTGAATAAACAAAACCATATCAAAGAAATCTTTTCTCTAAGGAAAGGAAGAATGTTTCTAGTATACCAGAAATACTAGATGAATTTAGAAATCACTTTCACAAAATTAGCCATAATAATATTAACATGGAACCTAAAGATAAAATAAAGGAGTTTATAACCACAAATATGAATATAAAGCTTAATAAACAACAGATTAAACTATTGGACAAGAGTATTTCATATACAGAAGTTATTACACAAATAAATAAGCTTAAATCAAACAAAGCACCGGGTAATGATGGTATTATACCAGAGATATATAAAATCCTTTCTAAAAATACATATTCATTAATACATAAGGTTTTTATTTTGGCCCAAACTGAGTTAATAACCCCCCCATCTTGGCAATATACATTTATTTCGCCAATTTTAAAACCTAATAAAGATCCAACTAGATGTTCTTCATATCGGCCCATCTCATTACTTAATGTTGATTATAAAATGTTTATGAGTATCTTTGCTGATAGATTGAAGACAATCATTCCCGGTATTATAGATATAGATCAGACAGGCTTCATTGTAAATAGAAATACTTTTGATAATATAAGAAGAACTTTAACATTAATAGATTTTGCAAATAGGAAAAAGAAAGATTTAACACTTATTAGTCTTGATATAAGTTCAGCATTTGATTCAGTAAGCTGGGACTATCTGTTTACCTTAATGAAGTGCACAAACTTTTCAGATGCATTTGTAAATCTAATTGAACATTTATACAAAGGAACGTTGGCTTATATTAAGGTAGGAACATATGTTTCACAAAAAATACCCATTCTTAAAGGTACAAAACAAGGATGTCCACTTTCTCCACTATTATTCACTTTAGTAATGGAGCCTTGGGCTAATTTGATCAGAAACAGTACCGACATAGAGGGTTTTGAAATAGATGAAAATACAACATCCAAAATTCAACTTTTTGCAGATGATGTTCTAATTACATCAGCAGGATCTAATTCTTCTATACAGTCTCTATTTGATAACATGATGAATTTTAAAAGTATTTCTGGTTTAATATTCAATGAAGAAAAAACTAAAATACTACCTATATATACACGAAAAATATTCTCATTAGTGATTTTACTAAATATGTACCCAATTCAGGTCAGATAACTTATTTAGGTATAATACTATCTAAAGATATTAAATCTATTATATATAATAATTATAATACCTGTTTTCTTAATATATAAAATCTTTTTAATACCTGGAATAATATGTTTTTTACTATGGAGGAGAGACTTACAATTATTAAAATGATAATATTCCCCAAGATTTTATACTTAATACAATCAATAATACTTCCACCTACAAAAATAATTATCAAGAAACTGAACACACTAATGTTAAATTTCCTATGGGCACCTAATAGACCTAGGATTGCATTAAAGAAACATACTAATAGCTGGGCTCAAGGGGGTATTTCTTTTCTAGACTTTAATTTATATACTATCTCTTCTATTGTAAAAGTTATTACTTTATTAATAGATCAGTCATATGTCACAAAATGGAAAGATTATTGGGAGCTAATTAGTATGCACTTCATGAAAATCTTCTTAACACATAAAAATATTATTGTAAATAACTCCATGTTATGGTTACTAAAGGAATTTTGTACTTCACCTATTACACCTAAACATATGGTTTGTTACCCATTAAATATTATTATTAGTTATCATAACTTTATATTCATGCACCCTAAGTATAGGGAATGGAATTTTATTGTATTTCCTATAATGTATACTCAGGGTATGCTTTTGTCAACTACTTCTGAAGGAACTCATTTAGCTATAGATAGTGATCTAAAGTACTGGTATCAGTTGATATCTGATAATAAAGTTAAAAATCTAGATTTCTTAAAACAAGAATTTGATCTAAGAGAAACTTGCTGGTTAGAGGTTCAGACCTTTAGACAACATCTCATTAATAGAATAGATTTAATGTCAATAACTGTTAAAGAATCTATTCCAACACTGATTGATTACTTGATATTAAATATACAACATAAAGTTTCTGATAAAGGTAAACTTTCATACATACATAAAGTTATCAGACAAGAAACTTTTTACAGTGTAGATTCATACTGGAATTATTTCACTTCTATTAATGGGGACCCACCAAATCAACAAGATAAACAATATATATTGGAATCTGCTTATAGAACTACGTCTTCCATTGTCTGGAGACTTTATACATGGAAATTTTTACATAGATCTTTTTATACACCTTTGATGATGAATAAAATAAATAATAAAGATAATCTATGTAAGAGATGTAATGTAGAAATTAATGCTGACTGGGCTCATATGTTTTATGACTGTATAAAATTGAAAGAATACTGAAAGTCAATTAATGAATTTTTGCAGGCTCTTTTTACAGATAATTTCATTATTTCTAAATCTCTTATATTATTCAACACACCTGTACCTCAAAGTGTTAAAAAGGTTAAGCTTCCCTTGTTATGGTGTATTCTAGCAGTGGCTAGGAAAATAATAACTAGAAATTGGATTTCAGATACACCTCCTTCGTTCAATGAATTTAAAAATGTTATGAATATAGTGTGCCATATGGAAATAAACACAATTAGGACTAGAACAAATAGAAAAACATCTTATTTTATTGTATGGGATAATTTACAACATTTGTTAAAAAAATTTTAATTTCAATAGCATGGTATTTTAGTTTAATTAATTGATCTGATTGTAGTGGATGTCTTTGTAAATACTTTAGTTGTTTTGTTGAATATTATAATAATACCTATTTTTAATTACTTGTATAAAATTGTTATGATACTTCTCTTATATGTTAAAACAATAAACCTGTTTTGAAAAAAAAAGCAGAACAAACAACCAGTTTAAAACCATTACAGGTCATCCATTAGACCAATGATGCATCAGGTGCAATAATTCAATCTATCACCATGGAAACAATTATACAAATTGAAAATGTTAAAACATTAGAATGTTTGAATGCTTCAGTATATTTGAAGAATTTTTATACTTTAATACATTCAAAAAACTCTCAAAATACTACTATAAAAGCCCTATAAAAACACTAATAATACTAATAAAACACTAATAAAACACTGATAAAAACACCTAAAGATGGGCTGATGTATCTTTATATTTATTATAATGTAAAATGGTGAAATAAATGAATGCAAATATAATTGTAAGAAAAATAAAAAACTCTTTAGTGTGGTAATGGGCGATCAACAAGGAAAGGTTTTAGGCTGACCCTATCATTGAGACCATGTCCCAAGTCAGCTCGCAGCCTGATGATCCACTTCCCTTCTTCCCTTTCTGTGAAACCAATGACATTCCCCAATCTCATGGTGGTGTGTATAAGCTCCAAAACCATAAACATAAAATTATGTGTGGTGCCATGAGTCAAGACATGTCTCGCTGGGGCGTTGTTCTCATTTTCTCTGTTGATGGCATACAAGTGCTCTCTTATCCTCTCCCTGAGGGTCCTATTGGTTTTTCCCACATAAAAGTTGTTACATTTCTTACAAATAGCTAAATAAACTAGATTCCTAGTCTTACAATCAGCATAATGACTAAATCTGTATGTTACATTAGAATCTGGATGTATAAAGATATCCCTACTATTAATAAATGCACACTGATTACAACTGAGACAGGGAAAGGTGCCCTTCCTAACTGATAAAGGTTTGTTAGTAATATTCCTTTCATAACAAAGCATATTCCTGATGGATTTGGTATTTTTATAACAAAACGAAGGGACAGAACCTACTAGATCCTTCAACCTGTCATCCAGTTGTAATATCCCCCAGTTCTTCCTAATAACATCAGTTATACTTTTATTTCTGTTAGTATAAGTGACAGCCATTCGTTTATTATTCCTCTTAGCAGGTCTCTCATCTATAGCTGTTTCTGCCATATTCCTTCTAATGTATGGTAGTGCCATGCCTTCACGCTCTACATTTTGTAAAGTGGACAAATCCGTATCGTGATACCCTCTAGCTGAAAAATCTTCACGTAAATGTATTAATGTCAATGCAAAATCAGAATCATTGCTGACTAGACGTGAACAACATGTGGCTTGATTCTTAATGATATTTCTATGAATGTGTGGGGGATGCATACTGTCTCGATGTAAATATGCATTTCGCCTGCAAGGTTTCCTATATATGTTTGTGTCAAGTCTACCTTTATTCTTAGTGAGAGTAACATCTAGAGAATTTATGTGTTCAGCTGAAGTCTCACCTGTTAGTTTCAAAAATGTGGTTGTATTGTTCATGTAACCAATAAACTCTTCTAGAGTTGACAAATCACCACTCCAAACAAAAAAGAGGTAATCTACGAACCGCTTATAGTTCTTAACAAAGCTGGAGTATAAATCATGTTGCAATATGTACGTTGATTCCCAATATGCCAACACCCACTCCCAAGGTTTGTAAATAATATTTATTGTCAAATAAGAACACATTGTTCTCTAGAACCACTTCCATTAACATGGTAATTCTCATAACCTTGTTAGTAGCCATCCCTTCATTTAACAGAAACAATCTCAGAAATTCAATACCTATGTCATTCGGTATGCTCGTGAATAGAGACTGAAAGTCTAAGGTCACCAAAATGTCAGTGTCAGAAAATATGTTAATGTCTGCACTACATTCCGCTAAAGATTCAAGAAAGTGCTTGGTGTCCTTCAAGATGAAAGAATTAGAATTGACAAAAGGTCTCGACTGTTTCTCGATGTAAATGGATATGCTCTCAGTTAACCACCCTTTCCCTGACACTATAGGTCATGGGGGGGATTCACCAAAGTCTTATTTACTTTAGGGAGGCCTCTTATTACTGGTACTTGAGGTTTCTCTATCAAGCAATACTTATACAAATCTTTATCTATGATATTGCATAACAGCATGTCATATAACTCAGCATGCACATCTCTAATCACCTTGTTCAGTTCATACAAATGTATGACTCTGTAAGTGTCAACGTCTGATAACATGTCTAACATCTGATTTTTATAAGACAAACTATCAAGTAACACTATCGCTCCCCCTTTATCTGCTGGGCGGATTACTATGGACTCATTGCCTTGCAAAGACTTCAATGCTGATGTTTCACTAAAGGTTAAATTGTGAAATTCAGATTTAAAATCATGTTGTCTATACAAAGCAAAAAAATCATTCGTACAAGCTCTCTCAAAGGTGTCAATAATTGGATTCAACTCGGGTATAAATGTAGATGGTTTCCTATAACCATAAGGTAAAGCTGTTTGAGTAGTGTTATCATTCTTAAAACATAAATCTAATGCTAATCCTCTCGTAAAATTCTTAAGCTCCACAATTAAATTGCTGATATCCATACCTTGTGAGGGTACGAATGATAAACCTTTTTTTAACACATTGTTTTCAGCCTCAGATAAAACATAACATGATAAATTAATTACCAGTTCATTAGATCTGTCCTGTGTGGTTTCTTGTAATTCTCTGACACCTCGGTCGATTGTTTGCGTTTTTTCCCTTGATAATGGGGGTGCCAAGCATTCTGTTTCAGTCCTTGAAACGATAAAGGGAAAGATAAACTAGTGCCAGATTCTACAGCTGATGAAACGCCAACTTCAGGATTTATTGTAGTTTTCCTTTTTACTGCTGGGCCAAAGCCACGCATATCAACTGTTGAAGTGTTATTGGGTGCTGCGATGGCATTGTCGGTGTCCTGCAACGTCATGTTCGTTGACGCTATATTCATCTGTACGCCATCTCCTAAGACCCGCCCTGCTCCTTCCTGCACTGCTGAGGATACATTAGAGGTTGCAGGTATAGTGGGAAGTAAATCAGTGAGACACCCAGGTCTATGTTGGTCAAGAGGAGTAATGGTATCAATATTTCTCGGTCGGTGGACTCCCTAGGCCAAGAAAAAACGTTCCCTCGCGAGAAATCTGTACAATCTCGCTCTAACTTCTTCTTTTTTTGTGTCAACAGTTTATTGTCTACTGTAAGAAGAGTATTCGAAAGCTCATCATGAAACTCAGTTAGCTGATTAGGTGTAAGAGATGAGTTCAACTGTTTTTCGATAGATGAAACCTGTTTACATAGTTCTTCAATAGAAACATATTGTTTTACTAATAACCTCATATAGTTGTTACTAGTCTCTATATTGAGCTTCTGCCAGTCTGTCAACAATTCTGGGTATGTCGACCCAAATGTGGGCATTTTTAAAATCCGGAGGCCTCTTGGAATTATTTTTAAAGATAAGCAAGCCTCCATGTGTCGCTTCTGCCACTGAATATTTTTAATTTTCACCATGACATCTTCAAACTTCCGCATCAGTTGTAACATGTTCATATCTAGTTTATGTCCTTCATGCATCACTGCCGTATTGGCTAGCTGAGTATAAGTAAATCTCAGCAAAGGATTATTATTAGTCAATATAAGTGGCATGAATGAGGTATTGTTAGATCCATTGCTCTCACCATTAATTATAGTCTCTTGCCTGGTCCCTTCTGTCATGTCCCTTCGAGGATTCAAAGTGGAAAATATGTGGAAATAAAAAAGCCTCTGAGAGTAAGGTACCTGCTGAATGCCAAAAATCAAAATTAAGTAGAAAAAAGCTGCAGGTACTCCACGACAAATGAAGCCAACCAGTTTCTTTAGAAAAACACTGCTTTAATCAAAAGAGTAAGCGCTTTCACATCTATACAAGATGCTTCATCAGACTTCAAAAAGCAGAACAAACAACCAGTTTAAAACCATTACAGGTCATCCATTAGACCAATGATACATCAGGTGCAATAATTCAATCACCATGGAAACAATTACACAAATTGAAAATGTTAAAACATTAGAATGTTTGAATGCTTCAGTATATTTGAAGAATTTTTATACTTTAATACATTCAAAAAACTCTCAAAATACTACTATAAAAGCCCTATAAAACACTAATAATACTAATAAAACACTAATAAAACACTGATAAAAACACCTAAAGATGGACTGATGTATCTTTATACTTATTATAATGTAAAATGGTGAAATAAATGAATGCAAATATAATTGTAAGAAAAATAAAAAACTCTTTAGTGTGGTAATGGGCGATCAACAAGGAAAGGTTTCAGGCTGACCCTATCATTGAGACCATGTCCCAAGTCAGCTCGCAGCCTGATGATCCACTTCCCTTCTTTCCTTTCTGTGAAACCAATGACATTCCCCAATCTCATGGTGGTGTGTATAAGCTCAAAAACACATTGACTGCAATGAGATTAGAACACCTACCTATCTAAGCTTATAGGCTACAGAACACAATACTTAATCCACATGCCACAACACAAATATAACTTTGACTGGACTGCAGGTGTTCTTATAGTTGATAACATCATCAGGCTCTGTGGGGACAAGAGATTGCAGGGCTGCTACAAATGGATGATTTTGCAAGCACAAAGCACTGCAAAACCATGCCATTTGACAAGGCAGCTTTAGATATGCACTCCCTCTATTCTTTATGAAGTCACACACACACCAAGTTGGTGGCAGTGAGATTAGAACCCCTACCTGACTAAGTCTGCAGGCTTGGGAACACAGTCCTTAACTCACATGCCACAGGACAAATCTGCCTTTAGTGGGACTGCAGGTGTTCTTATTGTCGATGACATCAGTAGGCCCTGTGAGGGACAAAAAGTTGGAGGACTGCTAGACATGGATGTTTTTGCAAACACAAAAACACTACAAAGCCATGCCATTGGAGATTTCAGTTTGGTATACACACTTCCACTCTCTGTTATGGACTCACATGCACACACACACACACACACACACACACACACACACACACACACTACTGCAGTGAGAACCAAACCCCTAACTGCACAGGCTAAAGAACACAGTATTGAATGGATGTGCCATGGCAGAAGTCTGACTTTGATAAGACTGCAGATGAACTTTTAGTAGATGACATCATCTAGGGATGTGGGGAACACATGTTTGGGAGGCCTGCATAGGCACATCGCTCCTTAGTGTCATCTGCGGCTAGTACACTTACAGTAGTATACTGTTTAGAAGCCATAGCTGTATAACAACACAAGTCCCTTATTGAGTATATCTAGATGTTTGACTTTGACAGTGGAAGCCTGTGAGCACAGCTATATAGTCATGTCCATGAGGGAGCTCACAACATTATATATTACACTTTTGTTTTGTATCAGATGTATGTGTTGTAGAATTAAGGAGATCCCATGGTTTTAATGATTGTTTTTGAGGTTGGTTGCAAGGAAACACATGAATGATTATTAAGTTTCTGTACAGATAGTTATACTGTGCCCCCAGTTTGCAATGTTTCCACATGTAGTTTTAGGTCACGCAAAGCATTTGGGAAATATAGAACAGTAGGAACACAGATCTATGTCTGTGATGTCATAGTTAGCATACATTTCAACCTGTCAGAGCAAGAAATCTGGACAAAGCCATAATTATTTTATATATTAAATATATATTAAATATTAAAGCAGCAGAACAATGGGCCAGTGTTTAACTATTGCCCTTACAAAATTAGAATATTGATGGAATAATAGGTTTTGCATTAGCATAGATTTTCTGAAGGGTATGACATCCACAAATAAAATGTATGTCTTTATTTTCTGACTTCATTTTCAATGATTTAACAATAATTTTGTAGAAACCAACATTTTATAATGAACAGTCTACAAATATGATGTAAAATATGGACATTCTTTATAAATCTGAACAGCTGAGAGCTATGCTAGTTAGGCATAGCAAAAATGCAATGATTATTGCAATACGTGTACACACATGCACATTTTCCTTTTACCTGTTTGCGTGTAGGTAAGCAGTGCACAGACACAAGGCACATTGTTAACATCCAGCCTTCCTATTATGTAATGTATATGTCCTACTGGAGCCCACTCCTATCACTACTCCAGGCTTTGATTTCCAATTGTTATTTTATTTATTTTACATTTGTTGACCGGGAGTGTCTGACTGAGCTAAAGACCTTTTTCAGCAGAGGCCCAAGGAGAAAAGCTCCATCATATGCCAAAAAATCTATACATAACAGTAAAGAATTTACTAGAAGTTACAAGTTATAAACAGTTGTTGACAAAAAAACATAGAAACTACAATAAACAGATGGATGAGCAACAGAAAAAATATAGTAAGTAAATAATTTGTATGTTAAATATATAAGCTAATCTCAGCTTCGGTAAGCACTGCATAGCAATAGTTTGGGGGGTTGCATAAGAAAATTAGCTAATCTATGGTTCAGTAGGCTAAGTATGAGGTAGGATTAGAAGGTTTATAATGATACATAAGATGCAAGTTGTTCAAGGCTGCAAGTTGTGCATACTGATTTTTGTGAGATTAAGTGAAAGAGTAGTGTGTGGGTAGGTGGAGGTCATGGAGGATGAATACATTGGCAGATCCAATCCAGTGTTTTTTAAGGTAGCATTTGGTGGCTAATTTGAATTGTTTGGAGTGGGTTAGGTTCTTTATTTCAATCGGAAGTTTGTTCCATGCAGTAGAGGGGTGGTAGTTGCATCCTGTCCTGGATTTTGGCTTGTCGACATTTAATAGGTCTTGGGAAGCATTTTGGAGATGTCTGGTAGGGGAATAGTGACAGATGAGTGGTGATAGACTTGGGCAAAATTCAGGCTGATATAGAATGGAGTGTATGATCTGGAGCTGAGATTGTAGTAACATATGAGGTAGCTCTGGACAGTTCAGGTGTTTTAAGGTGAGACAGTGGTGGGATTGATATGGTTGCTGTGTTGCAAATCAAGCAATCTTATGATAGGTTGATTCTAATTTGGTTAGCAGGGTAGTGTTCAAATTTATCAGTATTAGGGAGCAATATGTTAGGCAGGGTATAAGGTAGGCATGAGCAAGAGAGATTCTAACTTCGGGGTGAGGTATTTTTTGTTTCTATACAAGATACCTAGCTTTTTGTGTTTTTTTTTTTTTTTTACAATAGTTAATGTGTTGATCAAATTTTAGTTGGTTATTGATGGTAATTGGCAATAATTGAATATATCTGGTGTATGCTATTGCCAATCTGACATAACTCTTATCTACTTATTTCCTTTTTCTGCAGTTTTGCACTTCGAGCAAAATATGTAAGCAATATTATTTATTTATTTTATTTATTGCATTTGTTTACTGGGAAAGTCCACTGGGCCTAAAAGAGACCATTTTCAGTGGAGGTCCAAAGAGAAAAGCTCTGACAAGAACACAGATGCAGAAAAAATTAAACATTAATTGGTACAGAAGTTGAAACCCTGTTACACATAGTGATTACAGTTATATATACAGAATATTTACATAGCAGGAATTTAGTTGATTTGATTACAATAATATATACAGAATATATACATAAAAGCAGGAATTTTGTTGGTTTGATTACAGTAATGTATACAGAATATATACATAAAAGCAGGAATTTAGTTGGTTGCCAGATTAATTCAATCAGAGAGGAATAAACAGAGATATATTAAACAGCATTATTGTACCAGTATCAACAAGTGATGAAAAAATTAAAATTATAGAGAAAATATCATCAGTCAGCAGTAGCAAAAAGCATAGGAGTTTAGTTATCATATAAGGAGAAGGACAAGGTTAGATTATAGAGCAGGTACATAGCCAGGAAGAGTTGAGATGATTTTTCAGTATTTGGTTGAAGGTGGTGGTGCTGCCTGTGTTTCTTATAGAAGGTGGAAGTGACTTCCATACTTTGGTGACAGTAAAGGAGTAGTGGAGTTGACCAGCAGGTAAGGTGGGCTATTCTACTTTTAGAACTAGATGATTTTCAGATCTTAGTTGCCTGCTGGGTTGGTGTTTGGCAAGTAGTGTCATGGGACAGTCTGTGGGTTAATAGATTATTTTGTGAGCTGTAGTTAGTTGGGTGAATGAGAGATGGTGGGGGATTTCTATCCAGCCTAATTGTTTTAGTGGTTTACACTGGTGGGACGAGAATTTGGCCTTGGTGACAAACTTGGCTATTCTGTTGTAACACATATCAAGTTTGGATTTTGTAGAATTTTGGATATTAGTGAGGAGAAGTGTGCCATAAAGGAGAGAGGTAATAAAAAGGTGGTTTCAATGGTTTGTCTAGTAGAGAGGCTAAGAAAGTGTTAGTGTCTGTAGAGCATACAGAGCTTTTAGTGTGTGTTTTTTATGTTATTGTTTATGTGTAGGTCAAAGTTAAGGTTTTCATCTATAATAATGTCTAGTAGTTAAGTGTGTGGGAGAAATTCTATTATGGTATTGACTTGGGTTGTATAGTGAACAATTTTTATCCAGGGGAGTGTTTTTTTAGGGGTAAAAAGTACCAGTTTAGTTTTTTTTGGATTTGCAAAGATGATTGTTAAGCATCCACATTTAGTAGAGGTGAGGGCATCCCATGTGATTTGCTGGAGTTCAGAGCTGGAATTTGCAGTGCATATTATTGTAGAGTCATCAACATACTGGATTACTGAGCATTGTAGAAGACTGGAGTGAAAGTTGTTAATAAAGATGCTAAATAAGAGAGGAACAAGTATGGAGCCTTGGGGTACCCCTGTGGATGTACTGAGGAAGGGAGAGTAAGACTGTTGCCATTTGGTGGATTTCTGCATATTGGAGAGATAGCTATTGAACCATTGTAGGGTAGGTGAGGAAATGTGGAGGGTGAATTGTTTATAGAGGAGGATGGTGTGGGAAATGGTATCAAAAGCTTTGGAGAGGTCGAGGAAAAGAGAAGCAATTATTTTACTATAATCCCATGCCGAGTTAACTGTATGAAAAAAAGGAGAGGAGGGCAGTAGTGGTTCTGTTTCCTGGTCTGAAACCATGCTGAGCAGTTTTCAAACAGGTGGTTGAGGAGTTGGGCATTGATGGATTTTTCCAGTATTTTAGACAGGGGTGAGAAAATTGCTATGGGCCAAAAGTTTGTGGTGTCTGTGTTGGTGCCGCCTTTGTGTAAGGGGAGAAGGAATGCTTTTTTTCCAGATGTCTGGGACAAAAGATTCTTTAATCTATCTGTTAATGAGTATGCTGATGGAATAAACTATAGAGTTTGCAGCTAGCTGCAGGAACTGTGAGGGTAGATTGTCAAGGGCCAGAGTATCGTGGCGGTGGTTATGGGGGAGAATCTTAGTTTGGAGTCAAGAGTAGGATTGTTTTCTTGGATGATTTGGTCATCAGCTGTCTTGGTGGTTGTGCTGTTAACTGTAGGAATGGTGGTGGTTAGGTTAGCCATGGTGTCAATGAAGTAGGAACTGAAGAGGGTGGCAAGTTCAGTAGGGGGGTTTTGTGTGGTTCAGGTGATGGGTTTCTTTGAGACCCTGAGTGTAATAGCTGGTTAATGGAGGATCAGAACTTTTTGTGATTATCTTTATGTTGGCTTTGTAGGTGGAGATAGTGGGCTTTTTATCTCTGGTTATTAGACATTTTGCCTAGTTACATAGCTGCTTGTATTGCAGTAGAGTTGAGGGGGTCTTTGTTTTTCTGCCATGATTTCCAGATTGTATCCCTTGTGGACATGACTTTTTTGGTGGAGTTTGAGAGCCAGCTTGCATGGTTATGTTTCATTTATTTTGGTGGGTGGGTGCTTGCCTATTTAAGATGTCTAGGAATGTTGAGATAAATAATTCAACAGCCTCATTAAGTGGTATGGATTTGAGGGGTTCCCAATTTACTTTAGCTAAGGTTTCATTAAATATGGATGGTTGGAATTTAGTCATATTTCTGGTTGATTTGTATTGCTGTTGGCCTGGGATTGGGGTAGATTTGATTAGGATAGATGCTGGGTTGTGGTCACTAATTGTATTAGGTAGTATGCCTGCAGTGGTGATATTGGTAGGGTGGGACCCTAACATCCAGTCTATTGTGGAACACAGTTGTTATTTTTGTGGGATCTGGTGATGTCTTGAATTAGTTGGGAGAAGTTGTAAAGGTTCATATTTTTTGAGGAGTTGTTTTGAGCAATGTCTAGCCAATCAATGTATAACAGCAGGAAGAAAATCATGGAAGAAAATCATGGCAAAAATTAAGAGGTCCAGCACCCAGTAGGATAAAAGCACTCTCATCAAACTAAACAAACAACTCAGATTACAAAGTCTATCAAAGCCAAATTTGAGGTAAGTTTGGCCTCGTAAGTCAAGGACTACCACAAAGCATTCTTTAGCATTGTCTGCAACCTCAAAAGCAATACACAATTGTGTGCATAGATCATTGTATATAGAGCCACCTTTACTGATCCAAAAGATATAGCAATCATCCTGGCTGATAAATTCAGTTCCAACTTTTCCCCTCTCTCACCCTTAACCTTCCCTCAGAAAATATAATCAAATATAACTCCCCTACTATCACTAGGGAACAGGTCTTTAATGCTCTCTCTAAGATCAAGAACACTGCATCAATGGGCCCCGAAAATATCCCAGGATGCCTTCTAAATAGCATGAAACATGACTTATCAGGGCCTCTGGAATTTCTATTTAACTGTAGCCTCCAAACAGACTTGGTGCCTCATGAATGGAGGAAGGCAACAATCATCCCTCTGCACAAAGGTGGGCCATCTACATACCCTGGAAACTACAGACCCATAAGTCTCACTAATCTTATATGTAAAGCCATGGAAAGAATTATCATGGAGATGATCAACAGAGATATAGTAAACCTCCAGACACTGGATTCAACCCAGTTTGGTTTCGTCAAGGGCAGATCATGTCTACTCAACCTGGTGGACATCTTTGAGAAGGTCACCAAAGCAATATATGAGGGCATAGTCATTCACATTGCCTACCTTGACCTGGCCAAGGCATTTGACATAATACCTCACTTGGGTATTGTTGACAAACTCAAGAGGTTAGGTACAACCCAATATGCTACCCGGTGCATAGCCAACTGACTCACAGACAGGACCCAGGAAGTTAGAATTGGGAAGTATACCTCTACAAAGAGCCCAGTCACAACAGGAGTCTCTCAGGGATCAATCTTTGGACTGCTCCTTTGTGGCATTTACTTCTCAGAAGTCAAGGCCAATGTCAGTGGTCTATGGCTGACTAAATCTGCAGATGATTGCAATTTAGGAGCTGTCATTGAATCTCACACTGATACAAATGTTCTCCAGGAGGGGCTGACACAGACAAACAACTGGTACCAGAGCTATAGACTAAAACTAAATGCCAAGAAATACATAATAGTATTCTTTGGGAAGTCATCCATCCCTGGTAACTATCATATTGATAACATACCCCTTAGAGTTGACCCAGTAGTCAGGGAGTTAGGGACACACATAGATAGTAATCTAGACTTTGGTCATCATGTGTCTACAGTGGTGAGGAAATCCTTCTATGTTGCGCAACTTATAAACAAAGGTATGGCATCTAAGTTCAAGGAAGTCATTGTTCCACTGTATTTAGCATTCATCAGACCTATCACTGAGTACAATGCCCCCTTTTGTATGTACCTAACCATGCATATCCAACAACTTGAATGTCCACAGAGGTTTCTCACTAAAAGAATACAGGCATAAGTAATATATCCTATGCAGACCACCTCAAGGCCCTATCCCTGTACTCTGTCTCATACAGGCTTTTGAGGGGAGATCTATGCCTGGCATATGGGGCATTATCACACCTCACTATGTTTGAGCTCCTGCATATACACAAAATAAACAGCACCAGAATTACCCATTCTAAAGACTTAAACCTTGCCTGTGATATGAATAGGACCTTCTGGAGAGACAGACATGTATCCCAGAGACCACCCCATCTATGGAACAGGCTCCCCATCCATGTGAAGCAGAGTTCCTCCCTAACTCAATTCAAGTGCAACTTGGACAATTGGATGGGAAACCAGAAATTCATTCCTGGTTTGGCAGATATGTCTCTAATGGACAGATGTAACCTGGAAATGGTTTATTTCACAAGCCCCTGCTTACATTTATCAGTGATATCAGAACTTGTCAGAGATTTGGGATGCATGGCTAGGCTTAAAAAGGCCCTTCTGGTCATTAGCCTAGCAAACACCTATGAACCTATGAACATCACCTAGGATGATGGTTTCATTATCTTTGTTTTGGGATGTCCAGACAAGTATGTTCTCTAATATTGGTATGTTGTTTCCTGGAGGCATATACAGATTATGCAAATGTTTTTATGATTGTTAAGTTTTAATATAGAGATTAGTACTTTGGTTGGGGAGAAGTTGGGTGTTGGTTTTGAGTAGGGAATTAAAGTATATTTGCTATTGAAGAATACTGCTACTCCCCCTCCTCTCTTGTGCGGCCAGTCGGCTCTTAGGCATGAGTAGCCTGGGGGGACAAATTCAGTGTATTTTACATATGATTTCAACCAGGCTTTGGTAGCTGCTATAATATCAGGGTTGTTTTGTGAGATCCATGCCTGGAGTTCAGGTGTCTTGTTTCTAAGGCTTTGTAGATTTATGGCTGATAGCATGAGAGATTTGCTAGGTTTGCTGGGGCTGGGGGGGAGGGTTGGACCTGGGATGGGCTGTATAGCACCACACTGGGATATAATGCTTTTGCAAATTATGTGAACTATACTTATCAGTTTGTTTTCCTAGAAATTGTATAGTTGCTGCTGGTGGTGTGATAATGGGGGTGACTTTGGAGAGGTAGAAGTTTTACTTTGGATAGCACCGAGTGCTGTGAATAAGCTAGGGTGGATGTCTTAGGACAACTTGATAAATGTGGGTTATGTGTGGTGGTTGTACAAGTGGCTGTAGGAGGTATGTTGAGTGTCTGGAAAGTTGTGATTATTGTTAGGAGGGAGAGTGTAAGTGAGAGAAGTGAGATCATAGTAGTAGTAGTAGTGATGGGCATGATGGTGGTTGAGTGCAGTGTGATAGAATGAATATGAGCAGAATAGCAATAGTTTAGGGGATGAAGCACTATATGGCCCTATTTAGAATGGTGGAGAGTTAGAGTAGTTAGGAGGTATGGTATGTCTGGGGGAATGCTGCTGGACAGAGGAAACAGGTGATGACTTTGAGGTAACATGGGTGAAATTCTTGACAAGGCTTATAAAGGCATCCAGGCCAATAGCCTAGTATCATCCTATGAACCTATTAATAATTAAAGGGTTATGGGATAGGTGGAAGAGAGGTGTTGGTAGGGCTCAGGTTAGGTATAAGGTTAATGTTATGGGGGTGGGCAGGGATGGAGGCAGGGTGGGGAACAGAGTGAGCATAGTGAATGGAGAAGGCCTTGCCCCCGTAGGGAGGAGAGATGAAAACCTATCAGTTTAAGGTGAGTAATAAGCTTAAAATATCTGTATCTAAGAAAAGATTAATCTACATAGCTCTTGAATACTTTAAATAATTATTATCACTGTAAGCACTCAAACAGGGTTGTTGGGCAGTTATAGAGAGCTGTGATTAGTATAGAGGCAATCCTGAAAGTAGAAGAAAAATTTATTAATTTAAACAGTACATGCTTGGGAATGGAAGATTGTGTGTGTGTGTGTGTGTGTGTGTGTGTGTGTGTGTGTGTGTGTGTGTGTGTGTGTGTGTAAGGCTGTGTGTCTTCTTTCAGCTTTTCCCAGTTAGGGGTCGCCACAGCTGAACTCCCGTCCGCTAATGATTGTCAGTGGATTTTTAAGGTGTCAAGTTGCCAGCTCGACGCCCAACCTTTCAAAGAAGGCACGCACCTACCTGCATGTCTTTAACATCACTTGACCACAGGGAGGACATGCACAGAAGGCGCTCCAGCCGAGAATCGAATGGGAGAACCTCTTGCTGTGAGGCGACAATGCTAACCTAATTCAAACTATTATGGCACTATCTAGTGGCAATTGTCTGGAATAACAAGGAGTGAAAACCCTTCGTTGTTGTGCATACACCTTTTAAGCCTTAGAACTTCACAAAAACTAAGTTGTAATTCACCTATTACAACAGAAAAGCTATATGGTGTCAGGTTCTTGCTTCCTGGAGGTTTTATTTAGTTAACATAGCCAACTTTAGTGGATAGAGTAGGATAGAGTTAGTTGTATGCAGTTAATTCCGCAGAGTCTCACAGGTAAGAAACCCGTGCAAACTCTTACAACAGTAGGGTATCAGGTTCTTGCTTCCTGGAGGTTTTATTTAGTTAAGATAACCAGCTTCAGTGGACAGAGTAGATTTTGTTTTATACAGTTGATCCCAGGAGGAGATGGTGGTGATGGTTGGGTCATGCAGGGAAGAAACCTGTGCAAACTATTTCAACAGAAAAGCTGTAGGGTGTCCGGTTCTTGCTTCCTGGAGGTTCTATTTAGTTAAGATAGCCAGCTTCAGTGGACAGAGCACATTTTGTTTTATGCAGTTAATCTCAGGTGTGTGGGGGGGGTCATGCAGGTAAGAAATCCTTGCCAATTGCTGTGCATGCACAATGAACAGAGGGGTAGGGAAGCTAAAGCAGGTGCTTTCAACATGAGATGCATTGTGCAAATGTTTACTAAAAGTATAACGATGAAAACACTATGGGACACAGAGTCACAGTCTGTAAGAAACACTAACTATTGCCTCCAAACGTTCAGCTTACATCAGGACTTGAACCCTCAACACCATTAAAGCTTCATCAAACAGGATGGCTGCCACAGAAGCAGCTTTCCAGAACTGGGGTCATTCCTTACAAAACCATCTTCATAAAAATGTACACTGCTATCAAACCATGCACTGTATGTTGTACAAATACTTCTTTGAATTATATTTGGGCATAGAGCAATTAGTAGACACAACTCCTGTCATAATTATGATTACAAATATACATCTTTCAGTCTTACAATCCTGTTTTTGTGGGTGGGGAAAAACACATTTACTGTTAGGATACAAACTAGTCAGAAGTCAGAAACTGCAATGGACTAGACTCACTTCCTAATTTCGCTCTTGCATGATGTACCAGTATTCAGCTGTGGTTGGACTGTATGTTTCATGCCTGATACATAATAATTCCATATGGTAACATTGTAGTAATATGTGTGTCTACTCGTGTTAACTTAAGCTCTCTACAAAAGCACCACTATATATTTGCCTACTACAACAGGGTAAGACATACAAGGATATGTCATAACAGTCTTCAATACTATAGTCTAGGTTCAGGCCTTACCTTGTAAAATGGGACAGTTGACACAGCATTAGTGCAGGGCTGACTCTGTCTGATGCAAGGACTACACAGCTAATGCATATATACATAAAGGTTGTGTGAGTTGGTTTATTAATCTCCTTTTGTTTTCCATCCTAAGGTATGTTTAAGCGTAGCTGAGTGGGTTGGGGCATTACGTCCCTCTGCTCAGCATTGCGTAACATCTCATAGCAGCTAAATAAAAATGTGTAGCTAAAATCTTAATGAAGAGATAGCTTAGTGGTTAGAATCCCAACTTTGTATACAGGAATGCACAGTTTGAGTACCAAGACAGGCACTTTATTTTTACATGGGAAAGCATTGTTAAAATTATTTTTTTATATTAAATTATGTAGTAATTGATATTTGTTACCCAGGGAACTGCATCAGATCCAAATTGGAAGTGTGAGTGCATATAACATGTGAACTCAGTCATGTATACACAAGTGTCCCATGCAGCATAGTTACACCCCAAGTTAATGTAATGAAAGCACATAGGGGGATGTCATGTAAAGTAAATCATATACACTTAATAATATGCAAGTAATCATATGAGAAATAAACCATAAATATGAGGCAAAAATCTGGAAATTCTGCAAAAATCTGTACAGTTGAGAGGTATGCTGCATCATTATTTTGGTGTCCCCAAATATCTGTCCCTAACTGGCAAATAGCAGTGAATGTGATTCATTAAATAATGGCAAACATTTGAGTTTAAGTCTCCACATCTGTCTGAAAAGTCATGCTAATGCAAAACCTATTATTCTAACAACTTTCTAAGTTTGTAAGAGCAATATTTAAAATCTATCCCCATGTGCCCCCTTACAATTCCCCTTACTGTGATTGACAAGGAGTACTGATACATATAAATAAAGTAGGTTTATTAATCTCCTTTTGTTTTCCATCCTAAGGTATGTTTAAGCATAGCTGAGTGGGTTTGCGCATTAGGTCCCTTTGCTCAGCATTGCTTAACATCTCATAGCAGCTAAATAAAAAAGTGTAGCTAAAATCTTAATGAAGAGATAACTTAGTGGTTAGAATCCCAACTTTGTATACAGGAATTCACAGTTTGAGTACCAAGACAGGCACTTTATTTTTACATGGGAAAGTATTGTTATTTTTTGTTTTATATTAAATTATGTAGTAATTGATATTTGTTACCCAGGGTACTGTAGCAGGTCCAAAATGGAAGTGTGCATGCACATAACATGTGAAATCAGCCATGTATGCACAAGTGTCCCATACAGTATAGTTACACCCCAAGGTAATGTAATGAAAGCCCATAGGGGGATGACATGTAAAGTAAATCATATGCACTTAATAATATGTCAGTAATGGTGAATTAATCTACAATCATGATATTTTTTTAAATGAAAACTGAGCAATGCTAAGTAGTGCTCAGCTATACTTAGCCAGTTTTAGTATTGCTTAAATGTGAATGCTAAGCAGCATTTAACTCAGCTAAGCAGATTTGTGCACTGTTAAGCAGTGCTTAGCATTTACCCCTTTAAGAACTTTTCAACTCAGCTTAGCAGATTTGCACACTGCTTAACTGAGCTTAAAATTTTCAAAATGGTCCAATGGCAGCAAAGGGTGGGAATATGGCCTTATTAAATTGCACAGGTGGAAACACAGCCAGAACCTGTTGTAGTTGATCTGTGCAGGTACTATGTCAGGCATTGGTGAAGGAGCGTGCTTTCAGGTGCAGCGCTGGGGCATTTAGGAGTCCAGGGTCATGGTTGGACTCCTTGTAGAAAACCATGATGAGAGACTGCTGCAGGGCCAGTATCAGGGCTCACAATACAAAGCAGAGGCCTGGGACCATCTCACATGTGCTCTCACCAGTGCTACTTGCATCTCCCAAACTGGTGAGAAGGCACGACACCATTATGCCGACCTAAAGCAGAGGAAGAGGGTGCTCTTGGCCCAGTGGCTCCAAGATGCAGGGGCACAGAATGCTCCATTAGTGTGTAAGTATCAGTATCAAGTAGTTTGTACGAAGTCTAGCCTGAGTATGTGATAGACAGGTATGCATAATGTTTGATTTTTCTCCCCCCTACAGCTGCAGCAGAGAGGGCTAGCAACATCAAAGCCCATGCTGACAGACTGTTAAGGCTATGCAGACAGGCAGGTGAGTACAAACCTATCTTGCAGTATATGGTACAAATAATTAAGAAGTTTATTGATTGCTGCCACTATGTGTTAACCGAATAAAGTTTGTCTGACTAATATTGATCTAAAGGATATGTATTACTAAAGTACTGTGTCATGTCACTGTAATAAACAACAGTACCAAAAACTGTTGTGTTTACTCTGGTATGTTGTGGTAGAAATAGAGGGTATACAGGTTTGACAGCATGCATTAACTGAAGTTGTTCTGAGAACCAGCTGATAAAAAAAACTGTAGATTGTGAAGCTGTAAAACAAGATATAAATGAAATATGAAATATATACTGCACTAAACTCTGAATCCTGAATAGTAATGTGTAATGTATCAAAGTGTGTCCCATGCAGCATTGCCGTGTGTTAAACTTTGCTATCCATATTGTATTATTTCAAAGGATTAATTCACTGTACACTATCTGCCATACATGCATCTCAGGATTATGAGGTCAGACTGTTTAACCAAGAGAGTATTAGGCAGAAACCAGTCAAACAAGAAACAGCAGTTCCCCAGTCGCTCAGTGTGCTGAGAAATAGCGTAGTTGTTAAACTTGCACACCCAGACATGGTTCGAATCCAGAAAGTGGTAGTAAGATGTGTGCATATGTACACACAAGGAATCAGGAATAAATGTAGAAACAATCAGGTAGTGTTAACAGATATTTTCTCCATAGGTTTTACAGGTAAAGAAATGTCAGAAGTAGCTGAATGAAGGGTATATTTCCATTGTACAACTCCATGCCTGCAAATGACAGCAGGATAGGTATGCACAACATGCAATTTTCCTGATACATGTCTCTCAAGTGTCACACTTTCCTGGCTAGTAGTCACTGCTGCCAATAACCCTGGACACAGATAGGAAACCAGCTGAAGTATGCCAGTAGCACACTCACATAACTGCAGTGCAGGGTACCCATTCTGTGCCAGATATGTAACCCAGACATGTACGAGTCCCCCTTTAGTCATGTACCCAGAGTTGTCACAGTTTGCCCTATACCATTCCAGGTTGACAGTTTAACAGGTATGTTTATGCCTCAGAAGCTATGGGCCATAGGTAGATGTAAAGTGAGGGCAGACCCGTAGAGTATTGAGCAGTACTGTTGTGAAAAATAGAAGCCTAAACAGTTGTTAATAGACTTTTTGTCTCGGCCTCCACCCCTTATCTGTATCAATAATTATCATTCATATCATTCAAGCAGAACACCTAACTGCCCCTCTTCAAGAGAAATCTTGATGAGTGGATGGGAAATAAAAAAATCACTGCAGGGATAATTCCAGTGGCTTTACTTGACAGAGGTACTGGGAACTAAGGTTGGGTGACATGATGCCAGGGTAATCCTATGGGCTAGGCTTGTAAAGGCCCCAGAGCCATTAGCCTAGTACACACCTATGCACCTATGAACAGGTATGTTTTTCTTAAAACCTAATGTTGGAACTTGTGCTCTATTATTGTTCATATATTTGATTGGTTGCATGTTAACATACCTTGTTCAAATACCATTGTTGGTGGCTTGGTGCTATCAATGTCACTGGCATGCTGTTACATGGTTGTTCCATTTGTGCGTGTGTTCTGTTTGCTATGCAACTGTTTCATATCTGTTGTATGGGGTTAACTGGAACACCCACACATGCTGTTATAACTAATTTTGAAATGTTTTGTTCATGATCAATATATTGCAAAACCTCAACACCATAGCATGTTTGGGAAGGCAGATCCCGGCAGATCCGCCTGTTCTGCCTCATCTGGCTGTGACACCGGGCCCCAGCACATATGGGACCCAACCTGGAACTTCCTCCTCTGCTGGTCCTGCACTACTTTTGGGTGGAACCACCTCGGGGACAGAGCGATCCCTCCTGGGTGCTGGCATGGAGAGGAGACCATCACCAGCTGCCAGTTCTTGGGTATGGTGCACAGTGTCATCTGTGCAGAGTTGGATGGATGGCTACACTAGATGGAGGGCCACCTGGCACACCTTGAGGGGCAGGCTGCCCCTTCTGTCCAGCCCCCAGCACAGCCACCCTTGGGGCCGTGAAGGTGCAGTGGTGACTGCTCATGGGTGGGAACCTCAGTCCCACTGTATCCATTTGGGGGCTCATGGGCTTCGGATTCCCAACCACCCTCCCCATCAAAAGTGTTCACCCCTCATTTGTCATATACCACCCCTGTCTACTGTCTTGTCTGTCTTGTCTGTCTGTGAATGCAACCTATCCTACCCAACCCTACCTCCCCAAACATACCTACAGCCCTTCACCAGCATCCCACTCTTATCTTAAAAAAAAGGAACAGAGAGAAACGAACACCCAGCCAGTGAACCAATAAACAATATAAGGGTGTAAAGGAGGCTCAGATCCAAAATTTCAAGTCAACCTCTTTATTTCAAATAAAACACTACAATATGCCACATGGATCTGATGAAGTCTGCTTTGTGGACGTGTGGCATATTGTAGAGTTTATTTGAAATAAAGAGCTTGACTTGAAATTTTGGATCTGAGCCTTCTTTACACCCTTTTATTGTTTAAAAATAAGGGCTTCTGTCCCACAAAAAATCATTGCCCCATACATAGCTCTACATTTTGCCCCCATGTACAGTGAAATTAATTACTCTACCTGCAAATTATTCTACAAATGTCTGTCGCCAACTGCAGAAGAAATGTAGAGCTATGGTCCTTTCCTACACCCATCCCACACATCCCTAGCTGGTTTTCCTAATGTTTTAACCCCTGCTTGCCCCCATTTCACCACTTTTCTATCACCCTTTTTCCTTTCCATTAATTAAAATTAGAGCGGGTGTAAGTGGGAGTAAGCACCACTAAGTGACGCTAAGAGGACTTATCCATCTGTTAGCATCGCTTAGCTTCATGAAAAATCACACAAACCCACTTACAACTGCTTAAAAGTGCTTTAGTCACTCTGTCTCCATCAGCCCTTGTTCTGCCCAGCAACAAAATAATTAGCCCTGCCAAGTGTCAAACCCAGACTCTGTGTACTACAATCACAGCAATATACCACTACACCATTTGAGCTGTAAGGATCTATAATGGTTTTAAAAACATATCATGCATCATATTTAACATGAATGAAAAAAGTCATAATTACCACATCTTGAACACAGGACCCTGTGCACTACAATCTCAACAATGTTCCTCTACACCATCTGAGCTGAAGGAATTTGAATTGTTTTTACAAACATATCATGCACTACAGTCATTTAACATAAGAGAAAAATGCATACCTGTAGTACTCATATATATATATATATATATATATATATATATATATATATATAAATACACACACACACACACACACATATATATATAAATATACATATGTAAATATATATATATATATATATATATATATATATATATATATATGTATTTACATACACGGTTTCATTTCAGAATCTCGAATTACTGAAAACTCGAACTTCATATGGTTGAGACCATATGATCGAGTTTTCAGAAACTCGAAAGTTTGAAGTGACATAAAAAAATACCGAAGACATTGTTTCTGCATGGGGACAAGCTCCCCCCCCCCCCGGCCCCGTCCATACTTAAATATACTATTTCTGTGATCGCACTATAGCAAGGAAAAGGGAAATCTCACATTCTGCTCTTCTGCATACAGCACGGAATGGGAGATTTCCCTTTTCCCCACTGTAGTGTGATCTCAGAGTTGGTATATTTAAGTAGGAGGTGTGGGGGTGCAGGGGGGGCTTGTTCCCCTGCAGAAACGATATCTTTGGATATTTTTTTTATTTCAGCTCAAAGTTTTGAGTTTCTGAAAACTCAATCATATGGTCTCGACCATATGTACTTCGAATTTTCAGTAAATCGAGATTCTAAAATGAAACACACACACACACACACACACACACACACACACACACACACACACACACACACACATATATATATATATATATATATATATATATATATATATATATATATATATATATATATATATATATATATACATATATAAAACCAACCTCTTACTGCAAGACATCTGCAAAATGCCTGACAAAGTGGAGGTTAAAGGGCAAACAATAGTGACATATTTGAAATATGGTTGTTATACGCATAGAAGCATGGTTTAACTTAACATATATTTTTGATAGATTCCAGGTTTGAAACACAGATGATTGTCATCATTTACAGATGTCAATACTCACATCATTCTTGTGGTTTGTCAAAACCCCACAACTGTTATGGGGAACAGACCGAACACATGAGCCACGCATCTGGATATTGTCTAGACATCTAGAGAGTGGAGAGGTATGACTGCAGCCATGTAACAGAAGAGAAAAAAACACTGAGAGGTGCCAACCATTTCACCCACCACCTTCTGAACCACAGTAAGACCAACATGACACTACCCCAAATCAGCTCTGGTGAATTACCCATGTATTTGCAAATATATCATGCACTACAGGGATGTAAGTGTAGGGAAAAGCAGACATTGGTGAGAAATTGTCCACCCACAACCATTCGCACTACAGTCACAGCTACATACCAGTACCTCAGATAAACTCTAGAGTATAACGACTGTTTGAACAAATATATGCTGATTGCCAGTCACACAATACACCAACATATACTGTCCCAACTTACAGTCTACTGGGAATCCTGAGGTGTTGCAGGACATTTCTCAGTCTGGCCTACAAACATATACACCTGATATACCACCAGCAACTGTAGCATCATGCACAGTTAGATAGAAAAGGAACTGTGACACCCACATCTGCTACTCTCCCTACTCCAGCCCAACAAACATTTACTCACAATACTGCTACACAGTCTTGACAGTCTGTTAACAATAGCCAGGCATACATAACTCTCAACTGTACAGATTTTTACAGAATGTCCAGGGAGTGGGACCATATTTATGGCCACTGCTGTATAACATGTCCAGGAGTTTAAGTCACTGGGATGATATCAGGAGTGAAGTCACTAAATAATTATGTAACATACCTCTGAACCTCTTACTGCAAGACATCTGGACAAAGCCTGACATACCTGGGGGACAGGGGGACGAAAAGAGGGACATATCTCACATAATGGTGTTACAAACTGAAACAGTTGCTGGTGTTACAGGGTGTGTTTTAACATAACATCCCTGAAGGATATGATGTCTGAAACACAAATGCATGTCAACATTTACTGACTACAATCCTCACATTATTCTACTGATTTCTCAAAAACAGTAATTGTCTGAGGAACAGACCAAACATAACAGACAAACATCTGGGCTGTCTATGGACATCTGCACAGTTGAGAGGTATGTCAGAGATATATCACTGTCAGATGTCAAGTCACACAGAGAATGCATGTGCAGACAAACCCTGTTAATCTAGCAATCGTCTATGTGTATAACAACAGTACTTACTATTTGTACCCAATTCTGGAACTTTGTCCCCCATGTTGTTGGGCTGTCTCCACATTTCTTCTTCTGAGAGGTACTTCCACCTACCATCTGCGAAGCTGTACCACCCATATTGCCATAATGTCCTCCTCACAGGCAAGGAAAAGGGGCAAGGCCCACATGAAGGAGACTTAATTATAGTACGGTGTTGCTAAGGGACTGGCTAATGGAAAGACAACACAGCTGCTCTGAATGCAAGTAGCAAGTGGTAGACACCGATTGGTGCACAGGCCATCACCTGCTCATGAGCATTACCCACAAAAGAGAAGCTGCTGCCTATACAACACAGGTCTGAACCATCTACATAAAGATGGACTGCGACTATACAAACCTTAACATTTGCATAATTCTGAGGAAACTCCTCAGCACTATAACAGATATGTCAATCACTTAAGCTTGTAATGGAATGCAGAAGGGGGAATGCAATAATGTGAAATAGAAAGTTAAACACTAGGTCCCAACAAGACCTGCTGGACTCACATGCTGCTGTCCAGCACCTATGGCCATTCCTGCTGGCCCTGTCTGCAGTGACATAGATCACAGCTCTGGCCCCTGAGTCACCCCAGCCTAGGTCAGCCCATGTATGACTACTACTGGAGTGTCTATTGTCCAATACTGACTACGACACTGCTAGGCCAGCTACCTGGGATGTTGTAAATATCCATATGTCACCTGTGAATGCTACTATGATACATATGCTTGTCTAACAAATGGAAGAGACTTATATAGGGTATGTGCATAGTAAACAACAGGCGCAGAAGAGTGTGTTGAAATGTAAGTTATATACTGAGCCCATACCTGTTAACTGTCCAGAGTTTTGCAGACTGAACACGTTTGCTTCATATTTGTAGTCAATCCCTCATACAGTTGTGTATTGTCTGGCAAATCACTGGCAACCCATTAAAGACTGAAATCAGAATATAATAGCATACATTTGAATGTCAGATGTCATATCCTGTGGAGCAGTCCTGTGAATGTGAAACCGTCTTTGCTAGCAACTAAGTGTGTTACAGCTACATGTATAAAGTGTCACTATTTTTTGGCCTTTGCCCACCAGTGATGTGTGTCTTTGTGCAGATGTCTTGCTCTAACAGGAGCTAGTTGTCTTAGCATGAAACCCATGTCAATGCAAGCGTACCTTGTCCCGTAGGATGCTGACATTTGTGCAGTCACTGACACCTGATTTGCAGCTGTGGAGAGCGCACTAACCTTGCCAGGTTACTCATCCCATTATACGTTTAGACCCCAAATAGAGGGCTGCAAAGCCACAGGAGGTGGAGTTTTAAACATTGTCATACACATACATACACACTTCCAGTCTGGCCAAACAGTATGACACATGGGAGACATCCCAAGTGCAGTTAACTTTTGACAAAACGCCTACTCAAATCATAGCTAGCTACAGACCTCCAACCATGACACTGGACACCCACCACACCTATCTGGACTTGCTGGAATGTGTCAAGATTCAACCATCTACCCTGCTCCTGGTTGGCTTTAACTAACCAACCATAGTGTGCACGACCTATGCTACCTGAACACGAATGCACAGAGATTCCTTGGCTTTGTCAATGGCAATGCAGTGGTTTAGCTGGTCAACACTCCGACGACAGGTGGAAATATCCTGCACCTGGTCCTAACCAACATGAGTAGCCACTGTAGCACTCCTTAAGGTATCATCCTCCTTGATAAGATCTGACCATATAGACATCACTGTTCAGGTCACCATCTCCTCTGCCACCCCCTCCCCTTGTCAGAGTCAAACAAAATACACTTTACAAAAATGACTATAAATCTCCTCAGAGCAGGTAGAATTAGCTTTGCAGCCACTGTCCCATCAATTGGAACTAGCAGTAGTGTCCAAGCCCACACCACAATACTATGTGAGCACCTACGTAGCTGTATGTACTCTGCAATATCTGACAGGACAACATCTTCTCCCTCAAGGTAGGGTAAACATTGGTGGTCGACAGCAGCAATACACAAATATCATAATAGGTAGAAATAATTGCTGGGCAGGTCCAAGATGGAGCAGGTGCCTAATTGGAAGCAATATCTCTGTGGTCTGAACAAGCAAATAAGGTCACAGTTGACTACCCTAAGGCTATCTTTGAGTGGAAATTTGACACATCCACCATGGCCAATCATTAGGCCTTCCATACATATGTCTGAAATCCCAAAGGCAACAGCCAGATCTGCTCTGTAGTGGTGGTCAATAACACCACATACAGCATAGATATAGCCAACCTGATGCAGAGAGGTGAAGTATAAACATCACCTCCAGTCCCTCTATTGGTACACATGTGCATGCACAGCACCTGACCCCTCTCTTCATCATCAGGAAGCAGGTCCATAAAGCCCTCTCAAAGGCAATACACAGAAGTCTCCATAGGCCTGATACAATCCCTGGCTGCATCCTACATGAACTCAAGCATGAGCTCTCAACTCTATTTGATACTGAAGTGAAACAAAGCCTGAGCACCAGTGTCATCCTATCTGCGCAGAGGACAGCCACTGTCATCCCTATACACAAAGGCAGAGCAATCTACTGACCCAGCCAATTATACGCACATCAGCCTAACTAGCCTAATCTGCAAAGACATGGAAGGCAATATCAAGGACATTATGAACAGGGACATTGGCAAACTCAAAATGCTTGAGTCCACACAGTGTGGTATTCTCAAAAGGAGATCAGGCCTGTTAAACCTGGTTGACATCTCTGAAGTGGTCAACAAACACAAGGACGAGGGGAAGATGGTGAACAATGCCTACCTTCACATAGCCCAATTCTCTCACAGTAATCCCCAGGCAGCCAGGATACGTAAGCCTACACAGCTAGGCATCAACCTGTATGTTACCAGATGGTAGCTAACTGGCTCAATGATAGTACCCACTCAGTCAAAGTAGTGGAAGCCACCTCTAGTAGTAGACTCTTACAGAGCAGTGTACCCCAATGATTGGTCTGGGAGCCTTTGCTGTTTGAGATATACATTTCTGAGATCCAAGACAACAGCAGTGGTCTGTGGCTGACCAGATTTACAAATGCTTGCTAGCTGGCCACTGTCTTACATTCCCCTACTGATGTGAGCATCCTGCTAGAGACCTGACCCAAATTAATGACTGGTGCAAGAAGCATTGCTTCAAAATGAATGCCAGGAGATGGATCATCTTCCCTGCTGTGGTAGATGTCATCCACACTAATTATGACCATAATAATGTAATGAGCATGCAATCAGGTGTGAGGCAACTTGTGCACCAAAGTTTGTAGCAAACTGACAGTTTCCCACCATGTGGGTACCATTGTACAGATGGCTGTCTACATGGCCCACCTTGTAAATATGGGTATGTCACCCAGGAACCAGGAGGCCACAATCATCCCTGTACTCCACCCTTATCAGACCCATTACCAAGTACAATGGCTCCTTTGGCATGTACCTTGCCAAGCAAATGCAGCAGTTGTAGTGACCACAGAGCTTCCTGACCAGACAAATCCAGCACCTATTCTACACAGATAGGCTGAAAGTCCTGTCCCTGTATTCAGTCTCATACAGACTGATCATAGGTGACCTGTGTCTGGCATAAAAGGCAATTTCCAAACCAGACTTGATGGCATTTCTGCATATCTGTAAGACAAACTCCACTTATGCAACACACACGTGAGGCCCTTACCTGGTCTGTGACATGTATAGTACTTTGTTAGCAGGATAGTGTAGTGTCCCACACAATACACTATCTGTAAAGTACACTCTCTCCCCATGTCTAGCAGAGTACATGTATAGCCCTCTTGAAGAAGAAGCTGGATGACTGCATGGGAAACAAATTAGATACCCCTGGGATCCCGCGTGTGTCCCAGCTGGACAAGAGAAACAGGTGCTGGCTTTCAAGGGACATGGGCGAAAGTCTGGGCTAAGGTTATGAGGATATCAGGCGGAATAGCCTGGTATCATCTTATGAGGCAATGCACCTAGTACTTTACATGTTTCCTGTATGTATTGCAGACTGTCCTGCCATGTTGTCTGAAATGAATCTCTGTGAGTCTGAACTGTGTAGGTACTGGAGTGATAGTGTATAAGCTTGTTCCTTCATCAGTTATCATGACATATTGTTACACCTTGTAATTGTGTGTGGTCTGTATAGCAGTAAGTCAGTGCTTACAGTACTTGCATATGCACTTGGTGACACTGTATAACTCACTCCACTATCCTTGGTCTTGATCACAATTACCATTCTGCTAATAGCCCCATCACACAGTATGATTTGTCACCCTTTGTCACTCTTTGTTGTGGGCATTACAGCAGCTGTGAAAGAGATGGATTGTGGCAGGCAGAACTATTGTAAGGTCTGGCCTGAAGGGCCCATAGGTGTCAGACGTGTGGCAGACTTTACCAGGAGAGTGTGTGTGTGTGCATGTGTGTGTGTGTGTGTGTGTGTGTGTGTGTGTGTGTGTGTGTGTGTGTGTGTGTGTGTGTAGCAGTAAACATAATTTTGCAGGGTATTACTTTACATATGTTGTCTTCCCCTCACAGGTGAACATGGGGGTTGGTGTCTCTCCCACTCACGACCTGATGTCAGTGTCTTAGCAGACTCCCATGATGATGGTGGTCATAGTGAGGCACAGGTGGGGTTGTTGGGGCCTGAATCTGTGCATTGTTTAGTATCCCACTTTCACCCACCATGTCCCTGCACACAGTCAGTATGCCCACACAAATCCAGTCCCCAGCAGCCACAGATAATGGACAGTTGGAGGGTGGTGGCATGGAGCAGACTAGTGTGTTGACTGTCACCAGCTGTAGCCAGAGAGCAGGAGAGGTCACACAAAGGCAGATGGAGAGAGGTGCTCGATGGAGGACTGCTGCCCATGAAGCCACTGTCACAAGTGCCACAGCAAGTGTCAACAGATGCATGCTATGGTCCTTCATGGAGGAACAGGTGCATACTGTCTGCAACACCAGGCAGATGTTGAGAGACATGACTGCAGTGCTTCTTGCCATGCCTGACGACATCCACGGCATTAGTGATGCCATACATCATTTGTCCGATGTCATGGATAGACAGTGGAGTGAGACATTGTCACTGCTCAACCATGCAATGTCTGTGCTTGAGCATATGGTGGGAGTAGGGTATTGGCCAGGTGGACATAGGTCATGCCTGTGCACATTGACAGTCCTATCCTGTAGTGGCAGTACCACCAGCAATATCGAAGGGAGGGTGCTGTCCACACCACTCCGAAGCAAGCCATAGGCACATTGTCACATTGTCCTGGTCAGTCACATCAACGACATGGATCCAGCAGACAGCAGTCACCATTGGGGAGTAGTACTGTATCTGTCCTTAGGCCTGGTGGTGCCAGTGAGACTCCTGGCAGAACCAGTTCCCGTATCCCAGCCGGGAGATGTTGAACCATACATCCTGCCAAGTATGGTCCACAGCTGTCAAACATAGCCCTATGTTGGGCATCCACATGGCTTGATGGTATGCAGACAAACACTCACAGATCCCTATCACAGGCGGGTCATCACCAGACATGCACAGATCCTCTGCACGGTCCACTTGAACACCACCCCTCCAGACACACAAACACGCACACACACACACACACACACACACACACACACACACACACACACACACACACACATGATGTCATTCATATGGCCCAGCCTAGGCCTCTGGAAATCCAACACCACACCCTGTGCATGTGATGATACATGTGCCACAACCTTGTTATTCATACGATCGATGCAGGGACATGCTCATATGGGTCTGATGCACAGGGTGACTATAGTACAGTGGAGCAATGTAATTCTGTCTAGGGTGCTGTCTGCTGGCAATAGTTATGTGTACACATTGAAGTGTATGTACTTTGTTAGCCATGGTGCACTATTGTGGTTAGTATTGCTGACTGACTGTAGTACTGATGTACTGTATTATGTTTGTGTTCCAGGTGTCTGTGTGTCTGCAGGCTGTGGGTCTGCTGACAGTAGCAATGATGAGTAAGGCAGAGTGGAAACACAGTGACCTTTTCATAGCGAAGGTACAGCTGTATATGTACATGTTTACCAGCTGTGTTTACATGCAACAGTGTGTGAGGGGCAATTGTGGCAGACAGTGTGACCTTGTATACATACCCTTGACACAGCCACCTAGCTTTCATACATGTCACCTGGGTGTTCTGTAGGACTGCACGCCCGCACATACAGAGGAGGTTACTTGAGTACTGGCACTGGGTCCCTCACAAACTTAGCCATTCATTTAACTGCAACAGATTCAGCTATTAGCACCTTTTGCCCCTGCCATTTCTGTTCCATCTACTCAACCATCATGCAATTGATGAGGGTATGCCTGTTACTGTGTATGAAAGGTTTGCTGAATAAATTCCTGACACAGGTCAGCCTGTGTTAGACTAACCTGACAATCACCACATGTGTGTCTACTATCAAATATGCATGTCTGGCCTCTTGTGTTGGTAGTGCACACAGAGTCATAGTCCTGTACATGGGACAGCTAATGAAGGTCTGAGCACAGCCCCTACCTCCACAGTCTTATGAATGATCGCAATAGATTCATAACACAAATAGCACAGCGGTACGTTAGTGTGGCAGTGTCTGCCACTACTACTCAAGTGGGTGACATTTGCAGGGACTATTAGGATTGCCAGTGGTGGGTTTGGAGGTCCTTAACATGTTAGTGCCATCTGACATATACAAACAACGTTGCATGAAGACATGCATTGAAACACACATGCACATGGAGGTGACACTTTTCATATTAGATGACCCACCTATCTATTAATGTACAATACACAGTGATACGACCATTGCATTCACCACAGTGACTTGGTTTTAGAATCTGTGTAATTGTGCTTGTACAGTGGATGACATCTGTATGGGCTGAGATTAGGTTGGAAATGGAGGAGTTCATAGGGTGGAAGAGGCACACAGAATGGTATATCCATCACATACACAGACTAAAGACAGCCACAGGGGCTGTGCATACAGAAATACATACACAGCTGCCAATATACATATTAGTGACCCTACATATCCACTTGTATGTACTATAGTGCTGCATACACATGACATGCTCCACATAGATTATATGCCTGGGACATAACACACAACCTCTTACAACAGGTAATGTCTTCATGGATGGTGGGATAATCCACTAGACATTGTGACTGGTCTTGTCTACTGCTCCTACAAACCTACACAAGTGATAGAGTGACAGACTTTGCATCAGCATGATGTGTCAGTTAGGTACAATGTCTGATGTTGGCACATGTGTCACTACAGTAACTGTGACATATTTGGGAATGATATCACAGGAATGCTCATTGTTAGTGGACACAGACCACATATAGGTTGGAAATGTGGATATTCCATGTACATCTGTACAGATGACTGGTATGGGCTGTAGAGTATTACATGGTGCATGTGAGGTAGATGCCATTAACAGGGTCTATAAAATAATGTCATGAGTAAGGGGATAACAGGCCTTAAAGCAGTATAACCTACACACACAACAGCCACAGGTGAAATGCTTCACACACACTATTATAGTTGTTACTATTGATATTATAACCCCTACCTATTTAGTTATTTCCACTATAGTATTACACAGTTATTGCACATGCCACAGACCTTAGAGTGGTGACAAGTGTATGCAGGTACAGCTAAGGTGAATGACATCAGCAGGCTTTGTAAAGTAGGGCATGGGATGTGTACTGGGTGGTCCATGCCTCAAAAATGGTATAACCCATGCCCCAGTGGATATGCTTTTCACCCAAACACAAAAAGGGATGATGTGATTCACACACACACACACACACACACACACACACACACGCACGCGTGCGTGTGCGCACACACATACATACACACACACACACGCGCACACACACACACACACACACACACACACACACACACACACACACACACACACACACACAGTATTGAGTTTAGAACCCTTACCTATCTAGTTATGTCTACTACAGTGTTACACAGTTATCACACACACCATGGAGCTTATAGGATTTAACAGTGTCACAAGATATATCTAAGGTGAATTACATCAAGAGCCCTTGTAAAGTATGGCAATGAGAAATGTACTGGTTGAGAAGGGCATCAACATATATTACCCTACAAACATACACACTTACAAACACCTTCACACACACACACACATTTACCACAACTGAGTGCAGACCCCTGCCTATCTAGTTATCTGTACTATACTGTTACTTAGTTATTACACATGTCACAGAGCTTATAAGGCTGAGGGCTGTCCAAAGGTACTTCTAAGGGCAATGACATTAGCAGGACTGCTAAAGTAGGGCACTGGGAAAAAGTGTTGTGGGTGGGAATGTCCTCAAAATACTTTGTCCTACAAACATACACACTTACAAACTCTTGTACCTACACTTATACACACACATTTGCCAGACCTGAAATTATTTGTACTATAGTGTGGCATAGTTATTGCATGCAACAAAGAGTATATATGGGTGAGGGATGTCTAAAGGTACTGCTGAGGGTAATGACATCAGCAGGACTGCTAAATTAGGGAACTAGGAAGTATAGTGGCTGGGAATGGCCTAAACTATTTCACCTACAAAGAAACACACTTACAGGGCTGACAAGTGCCCAAAGGTACTTCTAAGGTGAATGACATCAGCAGGACTGCTAATGCAGGGCACTAGGAAGTGCTGTGGGTAGGAAAGTCCTCAAAATATTTCATCCTACAAACATAGACACTTGTACACACACTCACACATTTGCCAAAGCTGGGACTAGAACCCCTGCTTATCTAGTTATTTGTACTTATTGTGATTTATTATGCATCTATTGCACGTGCTACTGAGCTTACAGATCTGACAAGTGCCCAAAGGTACTACTAAGGTGAATAACATCAGCAGGACTGCTAAGGTAAGGCACTGGGAAGTGTTGTGGGTAGGAAACTCATCCCACAAATTTACACACTTACACACACACATTTGCCGGAAATGGGATAGAACCCCTGCCTATTTGTAGTATAGTGTTACCCGGTTATCACATGTGCTAAAAAGCTTATGGGGCTGACACGTGCCCAAATGTACTTCTAAGGTGAATAACATCTGCAGGACTGCTATAGTAGGGCACTTGGAAGTGTACTGGGTGAGAAAGTCGTGAAAATACTTCATCCAAAAAACAAACACCCTTGCACACACACATTTGCCAGAACTGAGAATTGAACCGCTGCCTATCTAGTTATTTGTACTAAACTATTACATAGTTATTGCACACGCCGCAGAGCTTATAGAGCTGGGGCTGTGCATAGGTACTTCTAAGGCGAATGACATCAGCAGGACTGCTAAAGTAGGGCACTGGGAAGGAAAGTCCTTAAAATACTTCATCTGAAAATATACACACATTTTGCCAGGACTGAGATTAGAATCCCTGCTTATTTAGTTATTTGTACTATAGTATTACATAGTTATCGTACATGCTACAGAGCTTAAAAGGTTGACAGGTGTCCAGTGGTACTTCTAATGTGAATGACAGCAGCAAATCTCGTGAAGTATGGCAATGGGGAGTGTACTGAGTTGGAATGGCCTCCTAATACTTAAACCTACACACACAACCACACACACACACACACACACACACACACACACACGCACACACACGCACACACACGCACACACACACACACACACACACGCACACACACACACACACACACACACACACACACACACACACACACACACACACACACACACTCAGGTGAGGAGATATTATAACCCCCACCTCAGTACCTACTATACAAGGGAGCTCACTTTCATGCTGGCATGTGTGACTGGTTATGACTGGTATGCCACTGTCTGCAGCAGGACATCACTCTATGCCATTCAGGGTATCCCTGTGTATGACTCACTCGCTTTGTGTCCCCCTGTGTGTGTCTCTCTCTCTATCACTGTCTGTCTCTTTCTTCCCCACATCTATGTGTGTGTATGCTTAACATATTGTTATATGTTGCCCATATATATGTCTATCACACACAAACAGATGCAAATATATCACATATGAGCCACCCACAGCTAGGTGAGGGTAATTCTTTCTGATGGGTGTGTGTGTGTAGAGCCATTTGAGGTGCACATAGCTGTCTGTATGCAAAGAGATATATGCACAATACAGTTATATAGCCTGATGTGGATTCCAAAATGGCCTGTGATTCTTTAAGTGTAGGAGCATGCCCAGTATGACCTTCTATAGTGAGAGTGGGACTCCATTCCAGAGATAGTTGTACTCCGGTATGGGGTTTTGTGTGCTACAGAAATACCTCTCAAAAGTAAACAAGACTTTCCTAGAGGTACTAGGTTTGTTTTAGCAGACATTTTCTGACATATCTGAAGTCTGACACTGGAATATATTGTGTCATTACCAAGTGACAGACATCTTCAGATCATCACACTGCTTTACCAGAGGAGTACAAGATGTATGATGCATAGACCAATATTATGAGCTCAACTATATACATTATTGCCCCAAAAGGCCAGTGGAGAGGTATGGCTACAGCCAGTTGACTGATGAAGCTGTGTAAACAGTCCAGCAACTTGGAGATATACTGGCTAGGGATCTCCTGCTTTTGTGGTATTCTTCTCACCTGAAAACTCATATCCTGGTGTGGCATACCTCTCAACTGTACATTTGTTTGCAGATTGACCAGGTGTTTGTCTAGAAGTTTCGTCCTGTCTACATAAACCTGTGCTTTTATGGCAAGTTAGTTGCATATAACTGAAGACTGACATTGCAAACTAATGACAGACATTAGTGTTTCAGACTTCATAATCTTCAGACAATTCCTGCTACTGCAAAACTCATTATTCTACCAACTTTCTCAGTATGTTAGGGCAATATTTACAACATGTGACTATCATTGCGCCTTTGTCCCACTTTTATTTATAACCTTGTCCAGATGTCTTGCTGTCAGAGGTTGAGAGGTACGGCGGTGGGTACACAGTGCATTCTACTGTGCAAAAATGTCCATTATGTGTAGTATATTCCACATAGCACTGTGACTTCCAGGTATGTCAGTGGCAGAGCAGTACAGAGTAATTTGGTGAACCACTGACAGACAGTTGTGTATAGGTTGCTATGACATTAGTAGGGTATTGGCCCTGAAGCCCTTATAACCCATGCAGATGAGAGTATAGCCCATGTTACGACATGTCAGCACACAGAGCCCCTGTCCAGGAGGGACACAGGTGGAATCAGAGGACTGTATTTTGTGTTTTCTGTGCACTTATACAGGGAGCACATCACTAGGAGTATTGAGGCACTTGGCTTGCTGTTGACAGGGAGAGTATTTCACAGATAGGGGAGTGTGTGGTATGCATATCTGTCACAGTGACAAACCATACTGATATCACAGTCCAGGTTGATGCTGTGCCTACAGGTTTATGGAGTGGGCCTTGAGTTCTAGATGTGTAACAGTCGCATCAAGGCAGGGTCTGGATTGCTTTGTATGCCAAATAGGGGTCACCTCAGCAGAGTCTGTAGGGAATGGGGTAGAGGTCCAGTGCTCTTAGCCTATCTGTGTAGGGTAGGTGTTTGGGGTTTGGGGTAAGGCCTTAGTGTTTGCAAGACCCTGGTGTGTGGAGTCTACATGGTCTGTGGTGTATAGGTTTGTGGAGTTCTCATGTGATTTTTGCCTCTGAGTTGTCCATTGTTTGAGTTTTTGTTTTGTTGCAGACCTCCACGTACATGAGTTTGTGTTGTGTATTTGCAGGTGATGTTTACTGACTCCGTACACTGCAAGGCACCTATGTTATTGAACAATTTGTTCTGGTTTGCACATTCTCCATTTGTCTGGCCAGTGGTTGCCCTTTCCCTTATGTGTGTCTCTTTGTCCTTCTGTAGTCTAGTCACAGGCTTTGGCCACAGTGGCTGCTGTGTATTTGTAATTCTGATGTGAGGGTTGAATGCCGTTACATCACACACAAGGTTGTGGACTTCACACCTCTGAGTGTACCTATTTAGTGGTTGTCCATCATTGTACCACTTCATTTGCTGTGGTCCTTAGATGGTTTGTGTTGCTATATGTTATTGTGAGGCTACATGTGGGCCTAGCTGTCATGCCGTCACAGACTGACATCTGGGTAGGCCCAAATATGAAAGTCAGACAAAGGCTCACACATGGGGACAGGGTGTTAATAATGTTCTGCCAAACATAGACAGTTGGGAGACCAGTTTAGTAATTGCTTGTTTGCTCTTATGGGTATGACGTCTGTTTCCACACTGTCTGCCACTGCTGTTTTGACAAGACCCTTTCTTGTTTTCCAAATAGTTGAAAGGCAAAAGCAATGTTAGGACAAGCAGAACAGATATACAAGGTATACTTCTGCTCCTTCTGTGACAACCTGTGTCATTCCAGGGGTATGGCTGTTGCCCACTGACATGTTGTCAGTGCTGACACAGAATGTTTGCAGTGTTTTATAAACTGACAGTACACTGACCTTCAGGCACCTGCTATCCTACTAGGCACCATACCTCTCAACGTCTGAGAGCCAGACATCTGGACAAAACCATAAGAAATCGGGGGACTGACAGTACACTGACCTTCAGGCACCTGCTATCCTACTAGGCACCATACCTCTCAACGTCTGAGAGCCAGACATCTGGACAAAACCATAAGAAATCGGGGGACAGAGGCCTAAATATAGGGGCCATTTTAAGTATTAGCCTTACAAACATAGAAAGGTGATTCAGTAACAGGTTTTGCATTAGCATGCATTTTGCTATAGGGTATGAAGTCTGACACTACAATCTGTCATCACTTTCTGATCTTAATCTTACGTGATTTGCCATTGAATTGCCAGACAACCATTATTTCAGGATATACAGACCGCAGATATAGGTGTGTGGGGGAGTAACACCTGTCAACTGCACACATTTGCTTTATTACAACCTTTTCCATGGATGCATATTATATAAAAGCAATTTTAGAAAAGAATTGGCCACTTTTGACAGGTGATGTTAACATAAGAGGAATAATTGGGGAAAAGCCATTCTGTGTTTTTAGAAAGGGCAACATCAAATCTTTATTAGAATACCAGGGTAAAATAAATAAGGGTGGTCACATGTATAAGTGTGGATCATGTAAATTCTGTCCCTATACATTGGAAGTCAATGAAATAAGTATTAAGGGGATAAGAATAAAAAATCAGAGATAGGTATTGTTGCTTTACTGCGAAAGTCGTATATTGTACTATATGTGAATTTTGCCCGTGTTTCTACATAGGCAAAACTGAGCGTCCATTCAAAAATAGAATTGGTGAACATTTAAGAAATATTAGAGACCACTGTGAAACCAATGCATTAGCTAAACATATTATACAATATCCAAATCACAGTTTTAAGTTTATAGTTTTAGATGTCGTTAATCCATCACATGGGGGGGGGGTGCATGGCCATATCTCCTTGAGGGGAATGAACTGAGCTGGCAGATCCGTTTGGATTCAGTACACTGGCCTGGACTAAATTACATTAGGTTTATAGCCAGTATTTTAAAATTGAAAGCCCTGAAAAGATAAAATTATTTATAGTAGTTTATTTTTAATGAGATTGTCATATGTATGTAAATAGTATGAATATATATTTTTGTTTCTGTTTTTAAAATAGTTCAAAGTTTTTAATGTCAGGGTCCATGTATTACTGTTTATGCACATTCACATGTTTCACCTTTCTTCTTTTTAAATAATATGTTGTTTATTAATGTATATGTTTTTAAATCACACGTTTTATGTGTAAGTAAGACACTGTGCTTTTAAATATGAGTCAGGAAGTGATGTCATGTTTTAAAAGTATTTAACCAGGCAGTCATTATTTTATAATTGCCTAATGAAGTTCCTTGTAAATGCTTTTTGGAACAAAAGTGCTTACTTGCAGTTTGAACAATAAATGCAGCACCTGTTTGTGAAGGCTTGAGCTTTTATTGTGTACTTCTTGGTTTTGTTTAGTTTTGTGGATTATCAGAACATACTACTCCATTCATTTATTGTTAAGAAGACTGACTTACCTTGTGCCTGCGGCAGTTGTGAGGACGATGCTTGAGGGCATCCTATGTTGGATGCATGCAGTACACTGCCTATACATGGTAAGGTACAGGTAGTGTGATATGTGTGGCATCCATTTTACTGTCTGTGCAGGTTGGAGAGAGGTATCGGTCCCTGGGTCCCTACAGTATCAATGTGTGTGTGTGCTATGTGATGCCTCTTTGCCAAGGCAGAGGCATACTGGCCACGCCTCTGTCTGCCTACAGGAGCTGGCTCAGGGGGTTCCTTCTCTGAGTCCCTCTGTGCCTGTGGGGACCTTGGCAATGATGGTGGGCTGTGTGGCCCTTCCCTGTGGTTTTCCTGCTGCAGCTGTTTCCCCAGGATCATATTATGTAGCATGGCACATAGTATGAACATGTGTACACACGTGGCTGGAAAGTACTGCAAGGCTCCACCAGATATGTCAAAGCAGAGGAACTGTGACTTGAGCATCCCAAACACACACTCTATAATGATCCCGGTTTGTGCATGTGCCTCATTATGGTGTTCTTGAGTGTGTGTGTATGTATTTCTGATTGGTGTTATCATCCATAGCCAGCATCCCCCACCAAATGGCCATATGGGATGTCCACCCTGGCAAATCCCTGGTACAGCTGTGAGGAATGCCAGTTATGAGAGTCGTAATAGCTTCCAGGGCTGCCAGCACACACATTAATGATAATGCTGTGGGCATTGCACACAACCTGGTAGTTGATAGAGCGAAATTCCTTGTGGTTTACATAGACCCTACCCTATACACCAGGTGGTGCCTTGATGTGGGTGTGTGTGAAATCTATGGTACTGGGTAGTCTGCTACATGGTGGAAGAGGTGCACATTGCTGGTCCTCTCCTCAGGGGTGCTGGGGAAGTAAATGTGCTCACCGGCATGTGGTAGCATTGCATCCAGGAACTGGTGGAGTACCCTGGATGCAGACGCCTGTGAGACCCCCATGATGTCCCCAGTAGGTCTTCGGAAAGTACCTGTAGCTAGTATTCTTAAGGCTACACATATCTTGCTATCCACTGGGATGGGTTCCCCTCTGTTGGCTCTGGGTCTGAGGTGAGGCTGGCACAACTCAATGAGTTGCTGAAGTATGTCCCTGTCCAACCTGTACCACTCTGCTATCTCCAGATTATGTAGCCCCTGGTAGGTTACCCGGAGTCTGAACACTCTTTTCCTCCTCTTCAGTCTGGGGCTGTTGTCAGCATTATCCTTCTCACCACCCTCAGCCTCTAGCACATACTGATGTATCAAAGTGACAACAGCCCCTAACATTTTGTCGGTTAAAATTCTCCTGAGTGTGTAAACCAATGGTGCAGAGTTTGTGAGAAAAACTGGACTGAAAGCTGGTTGCATATTTTATACTATTGTGCTGCAGATGTAGCCTGTATGATTGGTGGACTATGATGCATTCCACTGGTCAGCTATATCATTTGTACTTGATTGCTTTTATTCTGCTATTTCCCATTTTTCCCTTCCCATTTTTGCCCCTTTTAAGCCCCATGGTGTGCCGTGCAAACCCGCTGGCCAAATGTAAACAGTTCTGCTATATTAGGTTTTTTTTTCTGTTGTTTAAGACCCGGTGCACACTGTGCAAATCCATTTAACTAAAATAAACACTTTTAAGCAGAAATGGCCCTGCCCTGGACACAAACACACTCCACTTTTCAAGGAATAAGTAAATAAAGCCTGAGACACACACCCTTGCTTAGCTGTGCTTAGCTAAGCTCAAATGGAAGCAGTGGAGCTCCAATGTGCTTACACCAAGAACAATGCACCCCCTTTTCATGTCAGCTGCTTCTCCTGCTTACACCACTGCATTATAGCTCCTACACGGTTAGGTGCAGCCAGACAATGGTTTCCCATTTTGTTCATTTGCATACCCCACTGCCTTAGTCCCTTGTTACACCCCTACACCAGGGCCTATGTCCTTAGCAACCAGTGCTACTTTTTATTGCTTTGGTTCTGCATGTTACCCACTATAATGGCAAAATTTATATTTCACATAGAATTGTGTTTTTACATTTTTTTTTATATTTTCTACATGATCACGTTTGTACGCCACTGCACTATGCTTAAATGGCTGAAATAGGCCAAAAAAATCTTTTATTTTTATAATTTTGGAACTGTTTTCCATGCCAATGGCCATCTTTTTGGCCATTGGCATGCCTAATAGTTATTACTTTGAGCTGTTATGCCCCCATTTTGATTTTTGCAGAAATGCACATGGTTAGTAACTGAATACATTTCTGCAATGGACACTGCTCTGACATGGTTGCCTGCCTGCTTACTGAATCACTAATTTACCTCATTTGCATGGTTTTCACCAACAAATGAGGTAATTAGCATTATTCAGTGGTGTCTGTGCCAAAATAGTGCTAGCAGGCTCTTGCACACCCCCAGCCTTGTTTACTGAATCATTCGGTGGCCATATTCCATGCAGAAGCTGCTACACTATTCTGGCATGGTAAAATTGCTTTATTGAATCCCAGGGTATATATTTTCAATGGAGATGTCAATAAACAAAAGGTTAATAAAAATGAGATGCATTCCAGGGATGTAGCCATGATTTAGGGGATTGCATGTCAGCTTCCAAAATACAGCCTCCTCACATACAAGTATAATTCTCTTGCCCCCAATGTATACCTTTTCTGTACTGCAAAATGAAAAGCAAAACTGCTAAAATGATAGGCTTAAGCAGTAAGCCTATTCAGCCCAACACATAATTCTAAAAAATGCCATTTAAGAAAATATATAACAATAAACTTTTATCAATTTTTAATTTAAATTATAGCACATTTTATTGTACAAAATCAATAAATTAAATTTTTAAAAGCTACACCATGAAAATCGCCTGCCAATCATTAGCGGACTGGAGTTCCGCTGTGGCGACCCATAACCGGGAAAAGCCGAAAGAATAACAACAACAACCATGCATGGTATACATGGTGCAAGCCTTGCTGCAGTCATGATCCAGAACTTGATATTGATACATGAAGTACCAGTTTATATAGAAAAGCAAAACATTTCATGGAAATTTTAAATACAAAATAAAATTAGAGATTCTGAGTTCACAGCTTAACAGTCAGTTGAGTTCTTAGCTGCATATTTTAATTTTGTAACATGTTTTGAAGTGTCATTTCTAATGAAGAATTAATTACCAAGACAAGTTGGGTATTTTGCATATTAGATCATGTTTCATTCAATTCTTTGCAATCTTTCTAATGTGGGCAGTTCAGAGTGTGTTGATTTTAAAGGAGGAGCATTATAGAAATGCTAAACATCTCAACATTGCACTAAAGAGATGCCAAAAAAGATGCTGTTTGAGGACATTTAATTACAGCACACATATAAAAGTGTTACTTCTTATAGCTTAAGGGTATTTCATGACATTTAATAGTCATTATAGATATTCAGCAGATGACACCCAAATTATAGAAATCAATCCACCCACAGAAAAATGCACATCTCACAGTGTATGCCAGAATGTACACATAGAAAGACAGTCAATAAATGCTGTTTTATATATATATTGATTAATTTATGTAGCATTTAGCACTTGATTATCTAACTAAATAATTCACCATTATAACTTGTGCAACATGTACTTTCTGATAAATGTATAGAAAATCTTGCAGAAAGTTATAGCAAAAGAGTGCCTGGAATTCAGAAATGCTATGCCAAAGAGAAGCCTTAATTATCATGGGTGGTAGCTAACTCCAGTTCAAAGACAGCCCCACTGTGGTGCCTGTACCTGAAGAAGTGCAGTACCATGGTGGACTGTCTCTTTGGTTTACAGCCAATGTTAATGGGGCATTCTGTGGGAGTGTCATATGATACTGAATCATGTATTCATAGGTTCATAGGTAGGTACTAGGCTATCTGCCCAAGGGCATTTATAAGCCTAGCCTGAGTGTGTCAGCTTTCGCCGCCCCATTGATTAATTAACTGAGCCTCTGTCAAGAGGAGCCAATGAAGTGATCCCAGGGGTGTATTTTCTGTTACCCATCCACTCGTCAAGGTTTCTCTTGAAGAGTGTTAGTGAGGGACTCTGCCTAATGTAGTTAGGAATTTTGTTCCAAAGCATGGGGAGTCTCTGTGACAGGAATCTATCCCTCCAGCATGTTCTATTTATTGTTGTGGCGAGGTTTAGCTCACTAGAGTGAGTGGCTTGCAGTGACTTGGATTTCTTTAGGTGGAGCATGTCCATCAATTCTGAGTTGGATATGGCTTTGTAAGTCAGGCAGAGATCACCTCTGAGTAAGCGATATGCCATTGAGTATAGCTGGAGTTTTTTCCAGTTGGGCTGCATAGAACATATGTTTACGACCAGTAATCCTCTTGGTGAGGTACTTTTGTGGTCTTTCCAGCTGTTGGAAGTGTCTTGTGAGGTACATCCCAAATGGGGAATTGTACTCTATGATGGGTCTGATGAGTGATAAGTAGAGGGGCACTATAACCTCTTTATTTCTAGATGCGAACCTTTTAGTAATTAGATGGGCTACATAGAAGGATTTCCTAACTACTTTGGCAATATGATTGTCAAAGGAGAGATTACTATCTACCTCGCTCACCAGATCTCTTATTACCTCTTCTGTATTAAGGGGGCTGCCACCTATGTGGTAATTCATGGGTGTTTTGTTTTTCCCAGACGGGATGACTTTGTATTTTTTGGCATTTAGACCATGACTTTGACACCAGGTGTCTGTCTCAGTAAGGCTCTTTTGGAGAATGTCCGTGTCAGCCAGAGAGTCAATTATGGCTCCCAGTTTGCAGTCATCAGTGAACTTGGTTAGCCATAGTCCTCCAGTGTTTGCCTGTACTTCTGAGAAGTATATGCCAAACAGTAGGGGTCCCAGGATCGAGCCTTGTGGGACACAACTTGTGACTGGTTTAGAGTCGGACCTGGAGCCCGCCATTCTTACTGTGTGAGTTCTGTCTGTAAGCCAGTTGACAACCCATCTTGTGACATAGGGGTTTATGTTCAGGCTGGTGAGTTTTTCTGTAATTCTCAAGTGGGGAATGGTGTCAAAAGCCTTGGCAAGGTCAAGGTAGGCTGTGTGAACTACCATCCCCTCATCTATGGCCTTGGTGACTGTTTTGAAGAAGTCAACCCGGTTTAGTAGACATGATCTGCCCTTAACAAAGCCAAACTGGGTTGGGTCAAGTGTTTGGTGGTTCCCAATGTCTTTGTTAATGAGTTCCATGATGATGCACTCCATAGCCTTGCAGACCAGGCTAGTCAGGCTTATGGGGTTATAGTTACCAGGGTCAGTTGTGGCCCCTCCTTTGTGGAGTTGAATAACCGCTGCTGTGCACCATTCTATGGGCACGTAGCCTGTGGAGAGGCTGTGGTTGAACAGTGTGTTTAGGTGGGGGGGTTAGGTCATTCTGTAGTTTGTGCAAAACGCAGCCTGGAACACCATCTGGCCCCATTGATGGTGTGCTTTTGGATTTTAAAAGGGCTGTTTTCACCTGTGTGTCTGTGATTTCTGGGACTCTACACTTTTCTGGTATTGTTGTGGGCCCTTTTTGGGGTGAGAGGGTGGTGAAGTTTGCACTGAACCTATTTCCCAGGATGTTGGCAATATCAGTGGGCTCAGTATATTTTGTGCTATTTTGCAGTAGCTCAGAGCATATCTGCCAGTTGCCACTTAGATTCTTGACATAGCTAAAGAAGGCTTTGTGGTTATCTTTCGAATCCTTGGCTATTTTTCTTTTGAAGTTAGCCTTGGAGGATTTTATGAGGGACCTTAGTTTCTTACTGATACTGATCAGGGATGTCCTTCCTTCTTGGGATTTGCTTTTTTTCTGAACTAGTTTCCTCCTTCTATTGTATAGCCTGTTTATGGCAGAGGTCCACCAGACTTGTTTCCTTCTCTTAGGGGAGTGAGTCTTGGTTTTGCTAGGGATGGCACAATCCATGCATCTTTGTAGGTGCTCATAGAGTGCATTTGTAAAGGTTCCTGCATCTTGGACACTGTTATCCTTTATCGTGCGGGCTGTGAAACTTACCACCTCTGTCTTAAGTAAGGTGAAATTTGCTATAGAAAAGTTTTTCACTGTGGTTTCTTTGGTTGGAGGTGGTGGTGTGGTGTGGACATCCAGAGTGATTAGTCTGTGGTCTGATCTAACCAGTAACGGGTTGACCTCTGGTGTGGATCACCTGTCGCCCATGTTGGTGATGACCAGGTCCAATATGTTTTCACCTCTGGTAGGGGAGTTTACCAGCTGATCCAGGGCATTTGAGTTGAGAAATTCCAGGAAGCGCTGGACTTGAGAGTTTGTACTTGAGTAGTTTTCCCAGTTAAGGTTAGGGTAAGTGAAATCACCCTATATCAGGGTGTTCAGTAGGATCTTTATGTTTTCCAGTGTCTCCAGAAAGGCCAAGTGGTGTTCCTGGGTCATGCAGGGTGATCTGTAGCAGGTCACAATTTGCATTGCAGATTTGCCTGATGTTAGTTGCACATGGATGATCTCGGAGGTATCATGCTGCGCCACTAACCTGGAGGTGTAGGTATCCTTGATGAATATGGATACACCCCCTCCTTTTGTGTTTTGGTCCATGTTCTGTGGCCAAAATGTGTGGTATGAGTTGTAGCCCGGTAGTGCTGGGCTGCTCTGTGGAGCCTTGAACCAGGTTTCAGTTACTTCACAGATGTCGATGTTCTCTATACTGAGGAGTGCTTCGAGCACATGCATTTTGAGATTTAAACTCCTGGCGTTGAGTAGCATAACCCTCATTTTTTTTATTTGTACTGTTTACGGAGGTGGGTTTGACTTTTGAGCCTTGCCTAAAAAAGGCATTATGGGGGCAGCAAGAGCCTTGGCCAGTATTCGAAAGCCTAGGGGTGACAGGTGTAAGCCATCTCTTGCGAAGCAACGAGGCCTGTCAAGCATGTCATTCCAGGCTGACAGACACTGGATCCTCTTTGAATGACACCAGAAGCTTAGCCAATTGTTGAAATTGATCACTTTTTTCTTTGTACTGCGGTATCATTCTTGGTGAGGGCAGGATGCTACTCAGGGTCAGGGTCATACCCGCCTGGGCTAAGTGATCAGAAAGCTCTTCCATGTCTCTTTTCATGTAGTCCAGGGAGGGACGTCTCAGGTCATTCACACCAACATGAACAATGACAGAGTCATATTTGTACTTGTTCTGGAGTGACCTGAGTGCTTGTGTTATGTGGTGGATTCTGGCTCATGACAGGCAGCTAACAGTAACCTTCTACTTGTCCAGCCTAGTGAGTGGGACATTAGTGTGCCTGACTATAGAGTTGCCTATTACTAGTGTGTTAGGTATGCTATTTCACCTTATAGGCTGTGATTGTGCGGCACACTGATTTTGTGTTTTATGTGTTGTCTGGTTTGTGATGGCAGGTGCAGGTTTTTTGGGTGTCTGCTTTGGAGGTCTGTGATGCTTTTGCAGGTTTTTATTTAGAGCCTCCGAGTATGATTTTGTGTATTTATGTGTATTTTTTGCCAGTGCTGGTTTAGTATGTCTATGTGAGGCTGGAGGTGTAGTGCAAGTGTTAACCTTCTCCTCATGACTGCCTGTTCTAGTCTTGGATGGAGAGAGCTTAGCCTCCAATTGAGCTATATAATTGCATCTGTCACATATGTTGATGTTTTGTGGTAGGGTTGTCTGTGTACATGAGGCAGTTGTAACATTGCCTCAGGATACCCAGGTTCACCAGCTAGACTGGAGAGTATACCTGAAATTGCCCTTTGGTCATGCCTGAATAGTAGGGTGAGCTGCTTAGTCGCTTGGTTGGTGAGGGGTGAATAATGAGCCTGGCCCTGCTGGGCAATCAAGTGTTGGGGTATATCAGTGCTTGCTATTAGGTCTGAGCAAGTGCTGGACTGCAGGATGCTTTTAAGTGTGTAGGTTGAGAGTTAGACTACTTTCAATGGAAAAACTGAAGAGGAGACTTGGTAGAGCCGGGATAAATTTAGCCCTAGCTAACCGGCACTGCCTGGACATGCAAAACCGTGCAAATGTGGTTTTTATAACAAGGAAATGAAAGAGATAGAAATTAGCCCAAAATGGCCTATAAACTACTAACGTCTGGGCTGGAACCACTCCTCCAGGAAGAGATGGCTGCTCAAAGCTCCCTCTCTCACAGGTGAACAGAGTAACCTCCCTCTATCCAAGTAAGGTATGGGCAACTCAGAAAATTGTAACGCAGCCCTGACTTCAACACTAACCTGAAAACTGGACTATACTAGCTTAGAAAGGTGGGAAACAAGGAAAACATTTTTTTTTTGAAAAGATAAGGCAAAAACAGTAAAGAATACACTTAAAACAGCTTTAAACGAATACAAACAGTAGAAAATACACATAAAACAGCTTTAGATGACTACAAGCAATCAGAAAAGGCTTTTAAACAAATTACCCAATTAACCAGTAAAAAAACCTCAAAACTGAGCCCTATTCCTGTGGTCTTCAATCAGACAAGTTCTAACTGCACACTCCTGCCACTGGGGTGCAGGGGAACCTTCTCCAAAAAAGAAGGCCTGGATTAGTGCTCAAGTTATACGAACAAAGCTAGATTCAGCAGGCTTGGATCTAGTCTATGCTGCAGCAAACAAGGCACACCAATTTCAATAAGAAACAGTTTAAATATGCAGGCACTATAAGCCTTTAACCAGAAATTCCCAGCTCAGAAGGGCAGAGTCCAGACTCTCCTTCCACAAGAGTGCAGACCACGAATCTTCTTAATGTAAAATAACTGGCCTGAAGCCCAAGTGCTTAAACCAGAACTAATACACTTTTATAATAACAGACACTGAGCCTGCAATCAGCAGTTCCCAACTTAGAAAGTTGTAAGCTACCTGTCCTGACACAACAGTGCAAACCACAAACCTTCTTAATGTAAAACAAATGGTCTGAAGTCCAAGTGCTTAAACCAAAAGGCTTAGAATGATAGCTACAGTTTAATCAGGTTGCTAACAAGCAGTAATAAATACAATTGAATACTTTTAAGAAGGCCTGGGTTAGTGCTCAAGTTATGCAAACAAAGCTAGATTCAGCAGGCCTGGATCTAGTCTATGCTACAGCAAACAAGGCACACCAATTTCAGTAAGAAACAGTTAAAATATGCAGGCACTATAAGCCTTTAACCAGAAATTCCCAGCTCAGAAGGGTCCTCCCACAAGAGTGGAGACCACGAACCTTCTTAATGTTAAATAACTGGCCTGAAACCCAAATGCTTAAACCAGAACTAATACACTTTTAGAATAACAGACACTGAGCCTTCAATCAGCAGTTCCCAACTTAGAAGGTTGTAAGCTACCTGTCCTGCCACAACAGTGCAGACCACAAACCTTCTTAATGTAAAACAAATGGTCTGAAGTCCAAGTGCTTAAACCAAAAGGCTTAGAATGATAGCTACAGTTTAATCAGGTTACTACCAAGCAGTAATAAAGACAATTGAATACCTTTAACAAGGCCTGGATTAGTGCTCAAGTAAAGCAAACAAAGCTAGATTCAGCAGGCCTGGATCTAGTCTATGCTACAGCAAACAAGCGACACCAATTTCAGTAAGAAACAGTTCAGATATGCAGGCACTATAAGCTTTTAACCAGAAATTCCCAGCTCAGAAGGGCAGAGTCCATCCTCTCCTCACCCAAGAGTGCAGACCATGAACCTTCTTAATGTAAAATAACTGGCCTGAAGCCCAAGTGCTTAAACCAGAACTAATACCCTTTTAGAATAACAGACACTGAGCCCTCAATCAGCATTTCCAAACTTAGAAGGATGTAAGCTACCTGTCCTTTCTTTCTAGAACTGCCTGTGGTAAATTATTTACTCAAATGAATGATTCAGAAAGTCGAATGGCTGTGTAAATCCTTCATCGTTTTCAATGGGAGGGATCACATTAGAGGGAAGTCCTGTGTGTGTGTGTGTGTGTTTGTGTTTGTGTGTGTGTGTGTGTGTGTGTGTGTGTGTGTGTGTGTGTGTGTGTGTGTGTGTGTGTATTTATGGCTGTGTGTGAGTGGATGCAGAGGTACAAGTATACTCAAATGAGTATATGGTGTGAGTGTTATGTCTGCCTGGATGTTCGCAGAAAGGCTAGGATAGGTAAGAATGGGGGTGTGTGTATATACGTGTGTGTTTATGTGTGCATATGTTTCTGTGTAGGGATGAAGTGGTGAGTGTGTGCATGAGTGTGATCAGGTGAGGGGGGGATGTGTCATGTGTGTGGGAGGGTAGGGGCCTCTAATACTCTAAACTCACCCTAGACTAAAGAACACTGGCTTTAATATGGGGGGAACACTAGACACCAGGGATAATTTTTTAGATATCATTGAAATCACTTAAAATGTTAATAGAGCAAGAGATTTTGTAGCAACAGGCTGCAAATGAAAATTAAGAAGTATGAAACTGTAATGTTTGGCATTATTGACTGACTGTAAGGTTTCTGGGAAAGTGGCAGTGCCGTTTAACAGGCAAAATCACAGATTTTCTATGACAGTATCAACAATTGAGATGTATATGGTTTTGTGTGTGTGTGTGTGTGTGTGTGTGTGTGTGTGTGTGTGTGTGTGTGTGTGTGTGTTTGGGTTATGTGTATGTTTATATGTGTGAGGGGGAGTGAATGAGAGAGGTGCCTGTGTCAGTGCAATATATGGGGTATCTAAGGTGATTATCACAGTAAAATTCTTGTTATTACTTGCAGTAATCATCAATCATTTCAGAGACATACAAATTATCTAATATTAATTTATTTCCTAATTGTGGCTAGTGTGTTTCTAAATTGCTGATTTCCATGATCATGTTTAAGAGCCCTTTTTGATAAAGCTTTATGGCTCCTGGCTGAGTCTGTTTCTGAATCCTTGCCAATGTTCATAGGTTCATAGGTCGGTACTAGGCTATTGGCCCTAGGGCCTATCTAAGTCTAGCCAAACGGTACCCTGGCTTTTGCCACCCAAGAAAATTATTTTCCTGTGCCCCTGTCCCGGGGGTGAATTTCCTATCTCCCATCCAATCATCAAGATTTTTCTTGAAGAGTGCTAATGAGGAGCTTTGTTTGATATAGATAGGTAGTTTGTTCCAGAGTATGGGAAGTCTCTGGGACAGGAATCTATCCCTCCAGCATGTTCTGTTTATTGTGGTGACAAGGTTTAGGTCCCTAGAGCATGTAGCTCAGAGGGATTGGGATTTCTTTAAGTGGAGCATGTTCAACAGCTCTGGGTTTGACATAGCTTTGTATGTTAGGCAGAGATCACCTCTGAGTAGGCGATATGCGAAAGAGTAAAGATGGAGGTTGTTGAGACGGTCTGCATAGGGCATCTGTTTGAGGCCAGTAATCCTTTTTGTGAGGTATTTCTGTGGCCTTTCCAGTTGTTGTATATGTCTTGTGAGGTACATACCAAAAGGGGCATTGTACTCTATAATGGGTCTAATGAGTGATGAGAAGAGGGGAACAATGACCTCTTTTTTCCTGGATGAGAAACCTTTTGTGATGAGATGTGCCACTTAGAAGGATTTCCTGACTACTGTGGCGATGTGATTATCAAAGGAGAGACTACTGTCTACCTGTCTCCCAAGGTCTCTTATCACACTTTTGGTGTTAAGTAGACTACCGTCTATGTGGTAGTTCATGGGTACAGAATTTTTACCAAAAGGGATGACAATGCACTTTTTGACATTGAGCTTGAGGCCATGGCTTTGACACCAGGCATCTGTCTCAGTGAGACCCTTTTGTAGGATGTCCACATCATTAGAAGTTTTGATTATGGCTCCTAGTTTGCAGTCATCTGTGAACTTTGTTAGCCAAAGACCTTCTGTGTTAGCCTGTACTTCAGAGAAGTAGATACCAAACAGAACAGGACCTATAACTGAACCCTGTGGTACTCCACTTGTCACTGGTCTGAAGTTGGATTTAGAGTCTGCTACTTTCACAGTGTGAGTTCTGTCAGCCAGCCAGTTGGCAACCCATCTTGTGACAGGGATTTTTACCTAGTTTAGTGGGTTTATCTAAAATTCCAGAGTGGGGGATGGTGTTGAAAGCCTTGGCGAGATCTAGATAGGCTGTGTGAACCACCTTACCCTCATCTACGACTTTGGTGATCGCTTCAAAGAAGTCTATCAGGTTTAGGAGACGTGATCTGCATTTTACAGACCCGAACTGGGTAGGGTCCATTCATTGTTTATCAGTTCCATGATGATATGTTCTATAGACTTGCAGACCAGGCTCATCAGGCTAATTGGGCAGTAGTCCTCAGGGTTTGTGGGCACAAAGCCTGAGGTGAGGCTAAGATTGAACATGGTATTTAGGTGGGGTGCCAGTTCATTCTGTAGTTCATGTAGAATGCAGCCTGGGATGTTGTCAGGTCCCATGGATGCTGTATTCTTAGCTTTGGAGAGTGTGTTTTTTTACCTGAGCAGCTATGATTACAGGAACTTTGCATTCTTCCGGTATAGAGATGGGCCCTTTATGGGATGAGAGTAGCACTGAACCTATCTGCCAGGATGTTGGCAATATCAGTTGGTTCTGTATATTTAGTGCCATTGTGCTGTAACTCAGAGCAGATCTGAGTGTTGCCATTGAGATTCTTGACATAGCTATAGAATGCTTTGTGGTTGTCTTTAGAATCAGTGGTTATTTTGTTTTCATAACTAGCTTTGGAGGATTTTATGAGGGATCTCAGCTTCTTACTGAGGCTGATCACGGAGTTCCTCCAATCATGGGATTTTACTCTTTTTTGCAACAGTTTTTTTCTTCTGTTGTAGAATTTGTTTATGGCAAGGGGCCACCAGATTGGCTTCCTTTTTTTGGAGGATAGCATCTTGGTTCTGTTAGGGATTGCACGAGCCATGCACTCGTGTAAGTGCTTATAAAGTGCAATTGTATAGGATTCAGCAGTCGTACCTCTATTGTCCGTCAGCATGGGTGTTGTGAAGTTTGCCACTTCTGTCTTAAGAAGCATGAAGTTGGCTTTGGAGAATTTTTTTACAGTGGTTTTCCCTAATGGGGGGTGGGGGTGGGATGTGGATGTCTAGGGTGATTTGCTTGTTGTCGGATCTGACCAACAAGGAATTGACCTCTGGTGTGGAACACCAGTTGCCCTTGTTGGTAATGACCAGGTCTAGTCTATTGCTGCCCCTGGAGGGGGTGTGGATAAGTTGATCCAAGGCATTGGAATTTATGAATTCCAGAAAACGTTGAGCACAAGAGTTGGTACATGAGTAGTTTTCCCAGTTAATGGTGGGGTAGTTGAAATCACCCATTGTTAGGGTGTTAGGTTGTACCCTAATATTTTCCAGTGTATCAAGAAATGAGGAGTGGGAATCCTGGGGCATGGTGGGGAATCTGTAGCAAGCTACAATTTGGATTGCAGTCTTGCCAAAGTTAGTTGCACTTGGATAATCTTGGATGCATTATGCTGAGCAACTAGCCTGGAGGTGTGGATATCCTTAATGAATATGGACATGCCTCCACCTTTAGTGCTTCGGTCCAGGTTAGGTGGCTGAAAGGTGTATTATGAATTATAGCCTGGTAATGCAGGGGTGCTCTCTGGATCCTTGAACCAGTTCTCTATCACTGCACAGATGATGTTCTCCATTTTAAGGAGTGCCTCGAGTGAGTGCATTATGAGGTTTAGACTTCTAGCATTAAGTAGAATTACCCTCAGATTTTGCTTGCTTGTACCTGTTACGGTGGTGAATTTGTCATTTGAATCTTGCCTAAAAAAGGCACTATAGGGGTGGCAAGAGCGTTAGCCAATATCTGGAATCCCAAGGGCGACAGGTGCAGGTCATCTCTGGCAAAGCATCATGGTTTGTTGATCATGTCATCATAGGCAGACAGATACTGGATCCCCTTAGAATGACACCAGAAGCTTAGCCAATTGTTGAAGTCAATCATTTTGTCCTTGTACTGTGGTATCATTCTGGGTAATGGCAGGATGCTACTCAGGGCTAGGGTCATACCTACCTGGGCTACAAGATCAGACAACTCCTCCATGTCTCTTTTCATGTAGTCCAGGGAGGTACATCCCAGGTCATTCACACCAACATAGGCAATGACAGAGTCATATTTGTACTTGTTGTGGAGTGAACTGAGTGCATGCATTATGTGGCGGATCCTGGCACCTGACAGGCAGCTGACAGTAACTTTCTCCTTATTTGGCCTGGTGAGTGGAACATCAGTGTGCCTGACTATAGAGTCACCTATGACTAGAGTGTTGGGTACGTTGTTATGCCTTATGGGCTGTGGTTGAGTGGCACACTGAGTTTGTGGGCTATGTGTCATTTGTGTTGTGTTGGGTGGTGGAGGTTGCTTGCGTTTCTGCTTTGGAGGTCCCTGTTGCTTGGGTAGATTTTTTTTTTGAGAGCCTTCGCGAATGTAGGCGTGTGTTTTGTGTTTCTATGTGTGTGTTTTGGTGGTGTAGGTTTTGAGGTACTATGTGATGAGTGTGGTGTGGTGTAAGTCTTTACCTTCTCCTCTTGACTATCTAGTCCAGTCTTGGGTGAAGAGAGCTTTGCTTCCAGTTTGGCTATATAAGTGTATCTCTCACAGGTTGTAGTGTTGGGTGGTAGGAGGGGAGGGTTGTCTGTGTACATGAGGCAATTGCTGCATTGCCCAAGATACTCAGATTCATCAGGTAGACAGGAGAAAACACCGGGAGCTGACCCTTAGATATGCCTGGATAGGTGCTTATTTATTAAGTACTAAAAACTGTTTTCCTCTAGACAAGTGAGGAAAGTTGAGTGCTGTAATAATTTGCAGCTTATTTAGTGCTTACAATGAGTTCTGGACAAGTGCTGAGCTCAAAGAAACAGATTTGAGTGCTGAAACTAGAAAACTGGCTCGTTCTAAGAAACAAAATTAAGCTAGAAGGCTTCCCTCCAATACAAAAAGACTTGGGGGCTCTGAAGCTTACAAACAGTCCTGGATACCGCAAATCTGTATCTGGAGTAGACGACTTACAGGAAAGGCAGGAAACAAGCTTAGAATTTTATTTTTTGTAAAATGGTACTAATAAATATGTATTAAACATCTTGTCAGAAAGGTTGCTCATTTTATGATATTTGGCTTATTTATTTATTGATTTAGTTATTTATTTGAATTTGTTAACTGCATTAGACCACTGATCAGTTCTGACCAATTTCAGTCTCGGCTTGGTGTCAGTAAAATGGCCACTCATACAGAGTACATAACAAAACCATGAAGTGACAGGGAATAACACAGGAAGAATGTGTGTGATAAGAATACAGAAGTACTGATGTATTTCCTCATTGTGGTTAATGTTTTTTTCTGAATTGCTATGGGGTTATATAATTCCATTATTGTTTGTACAATGCTGCTCTTTGGTCACTGTGCAAAGTTATCAATGTTTTGTCTGAGTCTGCATGGAGATTCTCTTTCTTATGATTGGGTTGGGAGGGTGGCCTAATGGTTAAGGTATTTGCCTTCCAAACGCAAGGTGCAGGATTTGAGTCTCACCAAGGATAATTGGCTCAACTTAAAATGGCTCACAAGGGCAGTTAGCTTAGTACTAACCTATGAACGTTTTTTAATATCTGCATTTTCTTTGTTTCTACCCATCCTGTAGTATTCACCTTTGTCAGTAAAACAACTACAAAGAATTTACAATCGTGAAAACTAAGTCACTTTTAAACATTGCACAAAATGGGAACATGTAATTCAGGCTGAAAATACAGTAACTGCATTTAGAAATACATTGTTCTGTTTTGTCAAAATAAATTTTATCCTTAATGCATAAAAAATTTGAGACTATTGCATAAAAATAAATTGTGGTTATTCTAATGTTATATAGAACAGGCTAAGAACAATAAAACCTTTTGTCTAGGGAAGAAAAAATAGTTACATATAATCATGTGATAGGAGAAGTGCCTGTACTGAACAAAGATGTTCTGATGCTTCTTATACATACATGTATGCATGCACAAATCACTTCATACTCACAATTTGTGCCACTGGTATATACTATAGCTAATAGCATTGTTTTATAAAACTCTGTTTACTTGGTTTCCACTGTTTTATTTTATGCCAAACATGCTTTGTGGATGGTATTAATTGTGTAGAGAGTCATAAGAAAGACAACACTTCCATCTGTCATCTTGCATGTCAGTATCATTAACTATTTCTGTACTACTCCTGTGCGCTTTTCATGTATCATCTGTGACATCATAGAATTCCAAAGAAATGTTCAGTTATTCGAGGATCAAAAGTCTGAGAAAATGAATATTAAAATTATAATTCCAAATTTTGGGAGATAAATATTTTTAAACATGACTAGCTTCACAGGCCAACAAATAACTTAGGTAGTTTATTCCAAGGCCCACAGCTCTCTCAATGTCAAATCACCATGGCAAAAACATATATATCACTTACTAGACAAAGTCAAGCAGCCAGACAGAGCAATATTATTAAGCTGCCCTGAGGACAAGATCATAAGCTAGATGTGAACTTTAGTATGGTCTACTACAGTGGCTTGTGTACCACTAACTTGCGACACACTTCCCTGTTGCCATTCACTCATGTTAGCAAGTGCCCTAATTCCCACCATGCCAATACCACTAAGCTAACTGGCCCCCACAGAGCTTTGCTCCTAACCCTAAAAACAAATCCTGATGGCTCCAAAAACATAAAATTCCCCTCCCCTCCCTAATCCTAACCTAGCACTAACTACCGCTCACTCCCTAAACCTAAAATACCACTCCTCTCATTAACCCAAAATCTGAGACAAATCCCAATCTCTACCTAATCGTAAAATCCCCCCAAACCCAAAGTCCCCCTCCCCATTTCCCTTTGCCACTTACCAATTCCAATGGGGGAGACCTTAATTCTCTGCAACTCATTGCGGCAGCTGCATTCCTGAACTCACATTTAAGTGTGAGCAGCCACTAAGCTGGATGGACAAATGAGGAAACAGCCACTCAAACCCCTGGCTGTCAGTTCCTGGATTTTGAGCAGCTGGGGCTCAAGCAGCTGTAAGTATCCCTCTTAGTTTAAACAGATAAGCCAACACACGATTTATTCTTAACGCTGGTAGAAAAAAGCTTTTCATTGAATGAGCAGTAGTACATATTTCTTAAAAGCATATCTTTTTTATGAGAAATACAGATGGCGCGGTATTAAGTTACAAAGTTTTAGCAACAGGATGAAAATGTATTATCATTACTATAGAATGTTAATAAGTATGGTTAAATTCAGTAAACCCTAAATGGATGAATAGATGATGTTAGTGGATCAACAAGAATGCTGTGCTAATGCATGGATAGGATAGACACTAGTGATAAAAAGCTTTATATCACATTCTATGCAAAACAGATAGTTCATTGTCATAAGGGAAGAATGTTTGCTCTGCTAATGTAGTAATACAGTGTTCATTATTAGATGAAAGATAAATGAAAAATATTTTTAATGCATGAGATTATAGTGCAGTAGTATTATTAGATGATTTATTGATTGATATTGCAGTCTACGCAGGTTCAGTGCTAATGTTAACTTGTTTCGTGCATGAACATAACCAACATGCAGGATGCAGCAGCTTTACATTCTGCAGCTTACAATTGTGTTGAAGCAGCTCTCATTTACTGGCACAGACTTTAGCTGAACAATATCTATTAGGGGCTTATAAGTAATCTCATTACTCAAAGCAAAACTAAGCAGTGGTGGCTGGTGACTTTAAATCAAAGGGGGGCTGCAGGAGACAGCTGAATGGGTGGGGTCAAGGGAAATGGGTGTGGCCAACTAGAAAGAGGAGGAGCTATGCTCAAAACCACAAAAACTCTAACTTTAATTAAATACGCTGCCCTGGGTACCAAACAGTCATTATGAGAGTCCAATCAAGACAAAATGAAGTCTAGAAGAAAAAAAAATATTTTAATACATTGGCTGCATGACAGCTTACTTAATATCTAGATGGAAACAAAAAGATTGTGAGGCATGAAAAAATAAATTACTTTTTAAATACATTACTGGAATGCAAGTCAAAATCAAGTAAAGCAGCACTCAATTCAAACTACTTCTCCTTGCACTGCAGTTCTATTTATAATTTATATTCAGCTTTATTAAAGTACCAAGTAACATGTTGAAAGTAGCAATCTCTGTGATACCCCCACTTGTAAAAATGTTTCTTATCCAAAAAAGACCTGCTGCCTGACAACAACTATCTACTTGTTTCATGGGGAAAACATGATCAAAGTAAAAAATGAAAAGCAAACAAGAAACAAGCTCAAGATGCATTGCTTAAAGGATTACTGCACAGGTTATGGACCACACACAATAGATTGCCATTCTGTTTAGTTTACAGGTAAAGCCTGCAAAGATGGCTGCAAGTCTACAACAAATGTAATGAGCTTCTTAAAATAATGTAATCCTGTCCTTTATTACAAATACTGTCATATGAATTTCAATACCCAAGGCTTATACTTTATCTAGTTATGTAAGTATTCTGTGCATGGCAACAAAGAAAGGCTTTCAATGGTGGCAATTCTTTAACAGTATGCTTATTAAAGCTTGCTTGCATCTTACAATCTCAGACAAGCTTACCTGATGGTTGTTAAAGCATTGCTACTTAAACACAGAGCAACAGGTACTTTATGAATAATAATAAGCATAAATCAGCAATATAACAATATGACAGAAACCAGAACGTTCTGCAAAATCAAGGACAGATAAAAAGCCACAGTAGTACTTGTCTTTACCTTGGATGGGGGGATACACTGCACATTTACATTGCATAACTGCTCCTTGCCTTTCTTGGACACATCCAGAGTCACTATATGGGGGAGTGGGGTGCAACAAGTATGTCACAATTTGAAATGTGTCTGGCTGACTGTGATGGCCCTGACACATTTGTCATACCTCTCAACCTCAGAGCAAGAAATCTGGAGAAAACCATACATAGAAGTGGGACAAAGGCCCAAAAATAAGGACAATTTTTAAATATTGCTCTTATAAACTTAGAAAGATAATACAATAGTAGGTCTTGCATTAGTATGAATTTTCTGAAGGGTATGAAATCTGAAACTCAAATGTCTGTTATTACTTTTTAACTTCAGTCTTTAATGATTTGCCACTAATTTGCCAAAAAAAACCCCACAATTTTATGAAAAACGGACCAAAAATATGATGCAAAAATATAAAATAGCCACATAATACAGCTGGGAACCTGTCAAAGAAGGGACACATTTTTAATATTATTAGTACTGCTAACTTGAGCAGCTGACAAAATAAAATAATCTACATGCATTTTAGAACTAAAAGTAATCTATAACTGATTATTACAGTTATTTATTAATTGTAAACCCTCCATGTTTTCTTCCAAAATTGCCATTTTGCAGAAGGATTATTAGGGGAAGAGCAACGTTTTGAGCCAAAATCGGGTACAATTGAGAGCTTTAGATATGCCTGATTCTATAAAGCAATTTATTTGCACGTACCTCTCAACCTGTTAATGCAGGAAATCTGGACAAGGCCAAATATATTTGGGGAACATTTAAACAGTACTAAAAACTGCTCTTGTATAAACTGAGTCAGTTGATAGAATAACAGGTGTTGATTTAGCAAGCATTTTCAAGGTTATGAAGTCTGAAACTCAGTGTCTTTCATTATTTAGTGACTTAATTCCTAAATAATTTGCCAGAAAACCACAAATGTTATGAGGAACAAACCAAAAATAAGAAGCAAAAATCTGGACAGTTGAGAGGTATAGTTCAGCCAGGGCTGTCTTTGAGTTTGCTGACCCCCCCCCCTCACAAAACCATGGTCAAATGGAGCCTCCCCCTGCAGCCATTCCAATGAACCATTACTTGGCTATTTCACCCAATTTATCATAAACACTAATGTGCATACCGCTTTACTTCTGTGATGATTTGGACTTTGTTTGAAAGTTTTATTTTGCATTTTACAGCACAGACACTAATAGATATCTGCTAAACAAAGCAATGCAGTCTCACAATGAAAACAGACTTAGTATTAAAACTTCTCTACCCTTGAAACTCACATTCATTGAAACAGCATTGAAACCCACATTCAAAGAAAATAAATGTTTCCAGTGGCAGATAAAGATTAACTTTGGGCTGTTTTCAAACAACAGGCCCCTTGCACACAAAACATACACATGCTCTTTGATACACCTTCCTGATTGTATTAAATTATATTCCTTGTTCAATACAGTACAGTTTTAGAGGGCATTTTAAATTTATTGTTTTGTACATTTTCCAGTAAACAATGAAACAACATGCATGCACCAATAATGACAAAACTGCCCAATTCAGAACATTTCCATCATAAAAGTCTACTCAAACTTCTACAGTTCACCACTATCAGTAAATATGCACAATCTCTGAAGAAGTAAAAGTCATCTAAATAAGTCCACATTAAAGAGATTTGTAACTAATGAAGAGTTTGCTGCTAAAAAAACAACTTTATATTTCATTGTTTCATCTACAAATAAAGTGTATGTTGCCCTTGAGGAATCAATTGCCTGTGTTACACTAACAAACTGATAAGCTAGTAATATTGCAATAGGGAATGGATGGCAATCTGATAACAGGTTCATAGTTACTAGGTATCTTTGCCAAGAAGGACTGCAGCATCCACCCCCTTTGCAACACAGCAATGCATCTACCTACTGTGGGGGTAGACCCCACAACCTTCTGCATCAAAAGCAAGTACACTACCTGTTGTGCTATTAACAATGCAAGCAAGCTCAGCAGAAGCAGCACTAAATGTGTGCTCCCTTGCAGCGCTCAGCTCCTTGTAAAATCTACTCAACACTCAGCTGTATCTCTGAACTTTGCAGCACAAGAAATATGGAAAAAGACAAAATTTATTGGGGGGGGGCAAACGCCCAAAAACCAGGGACACATTTTAAATATTGCTTGTATAATGTTGGAAAGTTGCTAGAATAAAATGCTGTGTTACCACCGTATTTTTCACTGCCAAGTATTGAATCCAGGACCCTGTGCAAAACAGTCAGAGCAAAATAACACTATGCCAAATCAGCTGTTTTGTGAAAGAAAGGAAGTCTGAAACTTAAATGGCTACCATTTAGTGAATTCAGTTCTCACCATAGCTGTTGACCTTTTAGCACAAAACACCTGAACTAAGGCAATAATGGGGGGATACAGCCTCCAAACATACTCAATAGCAAAAAATTATGATCCCTCATAAAATCCTCCAAGGCCAGCTTCAAGAGTAAAATTGCACAGGACACCAAAGACAATCATAAGGCTTTTTTCAGTTATGTTAGAAACCTGGGATGCAACCCCCAGACTTGTTCTGAGTTGATTCTAAATGACAAAAAATACACTGAACCCACAGACATCGCCAATATCCTGGCAGACAGGTTCAGTGCAAACTTCTCCACCCTCTCCCCTCCAAAAGAGCAAGTATCTATCCCGGCAGAGGGCTGCCTCCCAAACATCTCAGATGCTCAGGTGAAGGCTGCCCTCTCCAAAGCAAAAAACACTGCTTCCATGGGACCAGATGGTGTCCCAGGTTGTGTCCTACATGAACTCCAAGAGGAACTAATCCCTCAAATAAAACAGCTATACAATCTCAGCCTCACTACAGGATATGTGCCCACAGAATGGCGTACAGCAACAGTGGTCCCACTCCACAAAGGTGGAGCCTCTGCGGACCCTGGAAACTATTGCCCCATAAGCCTGACTAGCTTAGTCTGC
>NC_056729.1:1309814011-1309879011 GCF_019279795.1 Protopterus annectens
TCTAGAACAAGAGAGGTCATTGTGCCCCTCTACTCATCACTCATCAGGCCCATAATTGAATAGAATGCCCCATTTGGGATGTACCTTACCCGACACCTGCAGCAACAGGAGAGGCCCCAAAAGTACCTCACCAAGAGGATCAAGGGACTCAAACAGATGCCCTATGCAGTTCGGCTAAAGAAACTCCAGCTCTACTCGGTTGCTTACCACCTACTCAGAGGTGATCTATGCCTGATGTATAAAGCCATGTCCAACCCAGAGTTAATGGACATGCTCCACCTCAGGAAATCCCCATCCCTTAGAGCTACATGCTCCAGGGACCTAAACCTCAGCACAGAAATAAATAGGACATGCTGGAGGGACAGATTCATATCCCGGAGGCTGCCCTCACTCTGGAACAGAATCCTAATCCATGTTAGGCAGAGCCCCTCATTGACTCTCTTCAAGATAAATCTTGACGAGTAGATGGGAGATTGTACGTTCACCCCTGGGATTTCTTCTGTGTCCCTGCTAGACAGGGGCACAGTAAACTAACCTTAAAAGGGCTATCTTCTGTGACCTACTCTACAGAGGCACAGTCAACCAATCTAAAAGGGTGGCGAAAGCCAAACACACTGGCTAGGCTTGTAAATGACCCAGGGCAGGTAGCCTAGTATCAACCTATGAACCTATGAACCTAATATATATATATATATATATATATATATATATATATATATATATATATATATATATGCATTCCACATGCCAGAGGCTTAACAGCATGTCTTTAAGGAAAAGCTACAGAAAATGATGCCAGAGGCTTAATCTCATGTAGTTAAAGAAGAGCTACAGAAAATCCACAAATTCAGGATTACAGGAGAATTACAGCATCAGTAGATTAACATCATTATACTGGTCACCAAGCCTGATGGGTCTATACAGTTTTATGCTGACTTCAGAAGACTAGACTATATTCCTAAATTAGACTTTTTACTCTACGCATCTAGTAGCAGATCTAGTTGAAAGATTAGGTAAGGTAAGATTTTATTGTACTTTTGATTTAACAGAAATATCTACAAATCTCATTAGCTTCTGAAGCCAAAGAGAAAACAGCACGCTACACACACACACACACACACACACACACACACACACACACACACACACACACACACACGCACATACACGCACACACAGCACACACACGCACACATGCACGCATGCACGCACACACACACGCGCACACACACACACACACACACACACACACACACACACACACACACACACACACACACACACACACACACACACTGACTTCTTTTAATATCAATTCATGTCACTTGCACTTCATGAAAGTCTCTGCCTTGTATGGAACCATCCTGCCCACTACTGACCCCAGCCTAACCCTGTCCCTAATGCTAATGTGCGTGTTAACTTTAAAAAAGCCCTTCTAATAACACTACCACTATTCAGACAAATTTGAGCTGAGTGTGGTCAGGTAATTGGTAGTGCATTGGAAAAGGAACTTTTGAGGGGATGGCTAAGATGGAGAGCAGTGTTTCAAGACATGATGGATTTGCAGTTGAACATCTGCTGAAAGATTTACTACAGAAAATAACAAGTCTGAAACTATTTTAATTGCTTTTTCCGGTCAAGAAAACTAGAAAGAACTAATTGCCTCAGAATGAGCCTCTCCAAACCCAGTGTACAGGAGAGTACTATGAAAAAAGTCATACAGGATATACTAAGAAACATCACTGAGTTATCTATAAAGATAGATAAATTAGAAAGCAAAATGGACAGCTTTAAAGAGGAATGTAAGAAACAAGTTGAAGTGCTGAGTGAATCTCTTAAACAACAATCATCTTAAATCTCAGGTTTACCTTCATATGTCCGTAAATGACATATCCGAACGCACTATTGTGCGACTCAAAACTGCAAAAAACGTAACGTTGAATGTCACGAAAGTTCAAAAATAAAAATCTGGAAAACCAAATTCGATGATTTTCAAACAAAAAATGTGAATACATATCGTAATGCAGGGGGTCAAGCCCCCCCTGCACCCCACACCCCCCTACTTAAATATACTCCGAGATCACTCTACAGTGGGGAAAGGGACCATTTCCCAATGTCCGCTATAGTGCAATCCGCACCCAAAATGCAGAAACTGCAATGAGCGAATGCCAATGTGCATTTGCTCATTGCACGTCGGACAGTTTTTTTTTCAATTTTGTGGATATTTGAGAACCTCTGTTAGACCTTCTTGTAATCGCCCATGTGCATCACGCACATATGAAGGTAAACCTACATCTCATGTATAGAAGAGGCAATGTCTGATTTTGATGAAGATTACTTGAAAATGAGAATAACACTGAATTTCTTCTGAAACAAATGAACTTATTCTGGGAAAAATAGAAGACTTAGAGAACATATCTAGAAGGTACGACATCAGGATTTATGGGATTCCTGCTAAAGAAGAGTGATACAGTATGATTCAATTCCTTAATACCTGGTTGGCTAAAACTTTGAATCTGCCTGAAGCTTTTTCCTTTAGCATCTAAAAGGAACATGGATTACTTTCTAACTCATCCTGAAAAAAAAAAACATCCTCACCAAAGTCAGTGATTGTAAGATTTTTCTCAAGTCAAGATAAGGATTTAGTCATAAAAGCTGTTTGGACTAATAAACCAGTTAAAATGAAAGAAAATATTAAATAATTTGACAGTGACTATTCAACATTAGTGATGTCTAAGAGAAAAAGGCATGCATGCCACTTGTTACAAGCTTAAAGAAAAACAATATTAAAGCACAAATCTTTTTTCCAGCAAAAATAAGGATTCACCTTCCTGAAGGAAAAAAGATTTTTAACACCTTGGAAGATGCAATAAACTTTATACAGAAAAATAAAATGCTAGGAAAAAAACAGAAGTAATGAATGGAATCTATCAACTTCTTTGAATAGAAATGCAATAACAGATGGTTCATAGGTTCACAGGAAGTTACTAGGCTATTGGCCCAGAGGACCTTACAAGTCTAGTGAAGAATTTAGCCCATGTTCCAGCAAGTCAGAACCTGATGCCCCTGTCCAGCAGAGACACAGGTGGAATCCCATGGGTGTATTTTCTGTTCCCCACACAGTTATCCATGCTGTGTTTAAAAATGGTTAATGAGGCACTCTGCTTGATCTGGAGAGGGAACCTATTTCACAGAAGGGGGAGTCTCTGGGACACAAATCTCTCCTGCCAGCAAGTCCTATTGATGTCACAGACCAGGTTGAGGTCACACATGCAGGTTATGTGAGTGGAGCTTGACTTGTGGATATGCAGCAATCCCATTAATGAGAGGTCTGAGATTGCTTTGTATGCCAGAAAGAGGTCACCTCTGAGGAATCTGTATGAGACTAAGTAGAGGGACAGGGCTTTTAGCTTGTCTGTGTAGGGCAGATGTTTGATGCCATGGATTCTCCTGGTGAGGAACCTCTGTGGTCTTTCCAACTGCTGCATGTGGTTTGTGAGGTGCATGCCGGAAAAGGGCACTGCACTCAATAATGGGCCTTATAAAGGAAGAATACAGGCATGTTATGACCTCCTTGTCCCTGTATGAAATACCCTTCCTAATAAGGTGGGCCATGTAGAATGCTTTCTGTACAACAGAGGCAGTATGATGGTCAAACGTCAGTTTGCTATCAACCTGGATGCCCAAGTCCCTCACGACTGATTGCATGCTTAGGACCTTGTTATTAACGTGATAATTTGTGGGGATGTCACTCTCCCCAAAGGGGATGATGATGCATTTTTTGGCACTGGCAGCAGTCATTTGTTTGGGGTGAGACCCTCTTGGAGGATGTCCACATCACTAGGGGAATTGCTGACAGCCCAGCTTGTAGTCATCTGCAAACATGGTCAGCCATAGCTCCCTGGGCCTGCAGCTCAGAAAAGTATATTCCAAACAACAGAGTCTCAAAGACCGATCCCTGGGGTACACTGGTCATTAAGGGTCTACTGCTTGAGGTGGCTTCCCCTATTTTGACTACAGTGGTTCTCCTATTGAGACAGTTTGCTATCCATCTGGTAACATACAGATTTATGCCTAGTTGAGAGAGTTTATGTATTATACTCAAGTGTGGAATAGTATCAAAGACTTTGGCCATGTCAAGGTAAGTATTGTGCACCATCTTCCCGTTATCCATGGCTTTAGTGACTGTCTCAAAGAAGTCGATGAAGTTTAATAGGCATGACCTCCCTTGACAAAACCAAACTGTGTGGGATCACGTGTTTGGAGGTTGCCAATGTCCTTGTTAATGAGGTCCCTGATAATTCATTCCCTGGCCCTGCAGATCAGAATAGTTAGATTGATGGGTCTATAAATTCCTGGATCAGTGGTTGCGCTACTTTTTTGCAAAGGGATGTAAGTGGCTATCCTCCACTCAACTGGGATGAAGCCAGTACTCAGGCTTTGGTTGAATAGCATGCCTAATGGTGCTGCAAGTTCCTGCCTGACTTCATGTAGGATGCAGCCTAGGATCTTATCAGGTCTTGTGGAGGCTGTATTTTTTGCCTTCTAGAAGGCAGTGATGACTTGCTCCCAAGAAATAAGAGGAGGAGGGATAGGTGATGGGGATGTCCTGATTTATTGATGTGGGGGACAAAGGGTTGAAGTTTTTGCTGAACCTGTCTGCCAGTAGGTTGGCTATATCTATGGCGTTTGTGTATGTGGTGTCCTTGATCACCAGTTTTGAGTAGATCTAAGTGCTTCCTTTGAGATTTTGGACATATGTGAAGAAGGTCTTATGATATAAGTAGACATATTAGTAAAGTCTGGAAAATATACTCCAGTATCATTGAATGAAATTAATATTGGGTACAGACAAATTGACATGTTTTTAGAGGAAATGCTATTGGATGGAAGGATTAATTTAGATTTGTATACATGTTTGACAGTGGAACATCCCACACTTGCTATCATTGTGGGTGTTCCAAAAGTGCACAAAAATCTTATTGACCCACCATTTAGACCAATAACTTCCGGTAGTCATTCAAAGACTTTCCCCTTGGGAGTGGCCATAGATACATGGCTGAAACACATATACAATAAGGTATCACATCTGATTAAAGATTCATGGATGTTTTTGGGGAATTTGACACCATTAATATGGAAAGAAGGACTGACATTTATTACGGTAGATGTTATTGATCTGTTCTCATGTATTCCCAAGGAACAAGGTCTAGAATGTTTTTAAAACAGTATTAAACAGTATTCAAATTTAGACTGGGAACACACCAATTTAATTATGGAACTGATGTCAATCATTCTGGAGTACAATTACATATATTTCGAAGGGGAATACTACAGGCAGACCCAAGGAGTGGCTATAGGGGCCACCTGTGCCCCAATATATGCAAATTTAGTCATGCTGGAATGGGAAACACAAAAAATATTTAAGAGTGAGCATTTCAAGTTTATAAGATATTACACGAGATTCCTGGATGATATTTTTATTTTATGGGAAGGACAGGAAGAGGCAATAGAGGAATTCATTAGGTATTTAAACAGCACTAGTCATTTTTTGAAATTCATTTACAATTTCAGTCATGAGGGCATTGAATATTTAGACACATTTGTATCTAACAGTAAAGAGGGTTTCAGAATTCGCATTCATAGGAAAAACACATTTTCAAATAATTACTTGGAGTTTACAAGTAATCATCCTTATAAGACTATAAAGAGCATTTTTAAAGGACACTGCATACGCGCTGCCCATATGACCTCTATGTACAATGATATGTTAGAAAAAATTGATTTCATTAGTAGTTTGTTTAGAAACAGGGGATATCCCTCTAAGTTAATGAATGAAATAAAAACATACGTCATAGGGGAATGGGGGAAAAATATTCCCCAGTATTGGATAAACCTTTAACCAATAGAGGCTTAAACAAAAATTCTGCTAATGAATATAAAAGAGCATGCATTTTAGAATACACCCCTCAGGTTGCACAAATTAAAGAAATTTAAAAACCGTATTGGAATATATTGACAGTAGATAGTGTATTGAAGGAAATAGTAGAGGATGCAAGCATTTTTGTATACAAAATGGGCATAGATATGAAATGCATTTTTGAAAGAAACAACAGGATAGTAAGTATGAGTGCACAGTATAGGGGAACAAGAAAATGTGGATGTTGCAGATGTTGCCAGGTTATATTAGAAGATGAAGGGATCACATTAGAGAATATTAATAGGACTAGAATCACCTTTAGGAGAGGTAATTGTAATACAAAAAATGTCATATATATATAGCTAAATGTTCAGGGTGTACCAGTTTCTATATAGGCAAAACTGAACGTATGTTCAAGAAGTGCATCTACGACCATTTATATGCCATTAAGAGAAAAGATACTAATAATGCACTTTATCGGCATATAGAGGCCACTGATAATACCCACAACTTTAAATATGCCATCTTGGAACAAATGATAGAGAATAGTAGGAGGTAACATTAGAGTACATTTGGCAGAGAAAGAAGTGAGATGGAAAATTTTAACTGATGCTTCTACTCTACCTGGATTAAATGATTATATTACTATAAAGCCTATCCTACAAAAGTTACAGTAGGAGATTGGTATATTGGTTATTTACACGTGACATACACTAATCACATTATATGGAAGTATATAAACTAAAGGGTTCAGTATTTCCCTGCTTCATACTACAACCGTTTATTATTAAAACTGTTTTTGTTACAAACAATATAATTATAGACTTAGGACTACAAATGTATTTAGCAAATGTTAAGGAAGGGTAGTTAATTTGTTAGTAAATAACTGTCATGTTCAGTGTGTTTAAGTATAGTTATGATATATTAACAAATATTTATGTTTCATTTATGTATTCATATAAAAATATTCCCATTATTATATTTTATGGCCATACCATTTATATAGATTTTGTACACAGGCATTAGTTATTAATTATTAGTTATTTGATGAACATGGTTCCTTGCAGATTTGTATGGTGATACCATATCTATGCATTTATATATTTTTATCTGCTCATATTTTTATACACTTTTTAACACATACGTATTTTGTGATGCAGTTGGATATAGGTGTACCTGTTGCATAGAGCATGACTAGGATCGAGAATGTAAATGGAGAATGCACTGTGCTATATACAGGTATAATAAGGGAAGTCTCTTTTTAAATTAATTCATTATGTTGCGCAAAAAAATGTATAAAATAGCTTTGTTAATTGGTTTATTGATTCTGATGAAGTCCACATGTTAGTGGATGAAAGCGCTTGATCCGTTTTGTATTTGATTTGATTTGTATCTGGTGATTTTTTTATCTGTCCGTTCGTTGAGTGATTTACATTAACTCAGGATGTATTATAGCTGTGGGAGTGTGCATCTTCCTTCAGGTCTCAGATAGTGCCATTGTGATTCATTGTTGCTATTCTTTACACTATCACTTTGATTTGGAAGGCCTTATGATTGTCTTTAGTAGATGTGGCCAGTTTGGACTTGAAGTTTGCTTTGGAGGATTTCACTAATGCTCTTATTTGCTTTTTCAGGATAAGGGGAGATTGCTTCTGATTAAGCACCTGCTCCTTCATGGTCCTGGACAGCAATTTTTTTCCTTTTATTTTAGAGTTTATTTATTGCAGCTGTCCACAACACAGATTTACCCTTCCTTGAGGAGGATGTTTTTTTCCTGTTGGATATTCCTGATTTCATGCAGCTATATAAATGCTTGTATAGTACTTTGATGTAGGTTTGGACATTTGTGCCAGTTCCTACAGTGGGGGAGGGGGTTGTGAAGCTGTTTATATGTTCTCCCAGGAGGTTGTAATCAGCTTTGGAGAAGTTTTTATGTTCGACCCTAGCAAGGGGGAGGTTGGGGGAGATGGTGACTTTGAAAGTGACTGCTTTGTGGTTGGATCTTACCAGGGAGTATAGCACTGTAGGAATGCTGCAGTGGTTACTCATGCTGGTTAATACCAAGTCCAAGATATTATCACCTCTTGTGGGGATGTAGACCAGCTAGTCCAAGGCATTTGCATTGATGAAATCACGGAATCTCTCGGCATTTATGTTTTGGCATGAGTAGTTCTTCCAATCTATGGTTGGATAGTTAAAGTCACCCAGGATCAGGGTAAAGGGTTAAATCTTGATAGATTCACAGAGGTCCAGATAGGTGGAGTGGGTATCTTGAGTCGAAGTCAGGGGCCTGTAACTAGCTATGATTTGAATAGGGTCTTGTCAATGGTTAACTGCACTTGGAGTGTCTCCTGTGTGTTATACTGTTTGACCAGTCTGGAGATGTATATGTTTTTAATATATATTGAAACTCCACCTCCTTTTGCTTTGTTTTGCTTTGCTTTCCACAGTTTGGGGTCTGAATGTATGATAGGATGAGTAACCTGGTATGCCTGCGGTGTTCTTTGCAGCTTTGAACCAGGTTTCTGTGACTGCACAAATGTCAACATCTTTCAGGGTTAAGAATGCTTGCAATGAATGCAGTTTCATGTTTAGACTCCTAGCATTTAGCAGCATGGCCTTTAATTTGGTTGGCTAATAAAAGACAAAAACAGTAAAAAAAAACTGAAGGACAAATGGAAATAGATGTGTTTCATGGATATGAATTCTTATTAATTTAAAGAAGTGCTTGAATACTTATAAAAAGGTGCTGAATATTACTTTTTAAAAGGTGAATCATTTAGTTCTTTCTTTCCCTACTTCAAATGGTAATTAGTTCCCTTTTCAAAATGTTACAGTTTGAATTTTTAGCTATATATGAAATTAAAGCCACTTATTTTCATTTAGAGATTAAAAGGTTGAACTATTTATTTTATTAAATGTTTTTCATTATTATAAGCCAAAACAGTTCAGCTCCAAGGTGGTAATAAACCAGAATCAGACCAGTAAGCTCTAAAACACTTGTTTTATCCAAAGGGCAATTCCAATGAGTAACGAACAGAAAAAACAAATTGAATCACGTTAAGCGCGCTTTCGCTTTGCTAATACAAAGCTTCATCAGAACAAAGAATTGTTAAACAACAGTGCTTAAATATACTATTCTATGTTCTAATAATTAAATAATTGATTAATTTACTTAAATATTGAATTTCTTAAAAGAGCGAAGCTTCAAAAAAACTAAATAACAATACTATAAACCTGTAAACAGTAAACAGTCTGTACTAAAATACCCTATTCTCATCTTATAATAAATATTAATCATTCCGTTCTAGTACATGACTGTGTTCTTGCTAAAACATACATAATTCAAATACAAATTAATAAACATTAAAAATCAATATAAACCCCTTGACCGGAATATATAAATGAATGAATGTAGTTGCAACGATTAACCACATCTGTACACTACTTATACCCTAAATCAATGTGCAAAATCAGCCTGCCTAAAAGAATGCATACAACAATACTACAAAACATTAAAAATATCATATAATCATACTTAAACAACATACTAAAAAGTGTATTATACCATGACCCCCCATTAATATTCCAAAACGTGCATGCTGATTGGTCAGCGTGCACGTTGTAAATCGACTTATACTAATGGAAAAAGGTCCGGTCACCCGGACCTTTTCCATTAGTATAAGTCTTTCTTAAAACACTGTCTCGCTATGTTAAAGGAGTTTAACATAGCGAGACAGGTTTAAAAAAAGCAACGGAGATCTCCGTTGCTTTTTTTTAAAGCTGTCTCGCTATGTTAAACTCCTTTAACATAGCGAGACAGTCCCCGGGATTCATGAAGCTCGGCGCAAGGCCGGCGTAAGGCTTGCGCCGGCGGTGCATTGCATAGCCGGCGCAGTAGCGCCATATGCATATTAATGAGAGTGCACCGTAACCACAGGCATGTGCGTAGTGTACGTGAGCGAGCCCAAGTAGGATGCGTCGGTAGGCGTGTTTAAGCAGGCAGGCGAAGAGCAACCTAACGTGCTGTCTGCCATAGTCCGCCCAGAATAGAAATGGCTGCAGCCATGGCCCGTGCAGAATGAAATGTCCGCAGAGTATGCAACAAAGTACCCGTCCCAACTAAACAGAGAAGCAAATAAAACCCACGCAGCACGAAATGTACCTGTCCAAGGAACAAAGGATACGCGTAATACCGTGTCCGTACAGCAATGTACTGTGAGTGTGCATAGTCAGAGAAGGTGTATAGCAGCATGTCAGCACGCCGCACCGACACAGGAGTAGCGACTAAGGTCACCAACCGTCCCACTTTGCGATGGTCAGACCCTGTATTGGCATACGATGTCCGAAATAAAGCATTAAAAACGGGAAGTGTGCGAAGAGTGTAGGTCATAATGATTTCTCGTATTTAATGTAATTGTAGCCTGAATCGGTTATCTCCGTAACTGAAATACCTAAATGTCCCAAGAAACAGAATAAGCTACCAAACTGCCACAACAATAAGCTCATACTTAGGCAAATAAGTGAAGTTCTATGCTATATAGTGACCGTGTGTACGTGTCGGGCTGTGAAGTCAGATGTGACTCCCTGCACATACAGGTGGTCAATGTAGAAGTCCCACAGAACCACGATAGCAATGTGTGTGTTGAATGAAAGGCGACCGACAAACCCTGTCCCCTGATCCCTGGTAGTCACCCCTGTGCTGTGTGGACAGCCACCTATACGTTGTACAGGGGTGACCTACTACCCTCGACAGGTATGACTTTGCATTATGTACCAGTCAGCTGTGGGACATGTCCCTGACAGCAGATATGCATATCCGGGAGGCCCCTGCGAAGGATATCTGTGTCAGATGTCCGTCCCAGTATGGCATCTGTTCTGCAAGCATCTACAAACAATGTTACCCATAACACCGCCGTGTGTGCCTGTACCGTGGAAATGTAGATGTATGACAGGGTGCACCCACGGAATGGCACCATGGGACACCACCTGTGACAGGCAGTTGGTCTGACATGCAGCCAGCAACTATGACCATGTGGGTTGTGTCACATAGACAGTTTACAACACATTCTGTGATGTACATGTTCACATCCCAGCCAATGGTTTCATTAACGTTACCTGAGGGGGTAATGTTATGAAGCCCTTTGCCAGGACGAGGTAGGCTGTATGGACTGCAACACCCCAGCAATGGGCTGGGTGACCGTCGAAAATGTCAACCATGTCTTAAAGGCATGAACCGCCCCTGAACAAGAGAAACCGTGTGGGATCGGTATGTATGTCCCCTATGCAGTCATGCGAACCGCAGTATGATCCCACCCCATGTCTATGCAGATAGGTCTCCTCAGGGTACTGGGACAGTAATAACCAGCCTCAGTGGAGGCATTGGCCCTGTGATGTGGGAATACAGTTGTCATGCGATACAACCTGGGCACCCTACCTGAGGTGAGGCTATAAAGAAATAGCTGTCCTAACTGTGGGTCCTAATCTCAAATGAGATAGTGGAGTACACAGCGGGCTCACCATCTGGTCTCATGGATGCTATTCACACTACCCTGGAGAGAGCATGTCCCACCTGTGTGTCACAGAACATTTGGTGACCACAAACCGCTGGTACAGACATCTCCACATGTGTGGTGGAGGGTGTGGAGATGTCCTCACTGGACCTGTCAGCCTGTATGTCGGCAATGTGTGTATGTTGAGTAAACCCCACCTCTATGTGAACCCAGTCAGAGCATATGTGGTAGTGACCTCACAGGTGTCGAGTATAGCAACTGAAGGTGGTATGATTGTCAGCCAGGTCCATGTAGGTATATCCGTGGAATGTGCCCTGGACAATCCCATGACATTGTGTAACTCTACACATATGATGACCAAGGGTGTCACACCTCACAAGGTGTCTGCTCCACCCTGTAGTAGCCACCTCCTCGTGTTGTACATCATGTGTATGGCTGGGGTACACCACACTGGACGCTTGGCATTGGTACAATGAACCACAGTTGGGTAAGTGAATGCCTGGTACATGCAGTCCTGTAGGTACTGGTAGATGGCAAATGTGATTGATGCAGTGGCTGCTGTACCATTGACCACTGGCTCAGGGTCCTTAAAGGAGACCACAGTACTGCGCAGTAGTGTGTAGTCTGCCTCTGAGCAAGCAATGTGTATGTTAACTGGCAACACTCACAGCAACGGATGCCAAAAGCAGAAGCCAATGTCCAAATAACATAGATCAACTTCTGCATGACAATATGTGTTATCATACATGTATTGACATGTGTCTGCCAATTACAATTGGAAATGGCGGTAAGACTGGCCTAAAGTTCCCATGATGTACACAGTCTGCGGGTGTTGTTCCGATAATAAAGTGGCAATACCTCCCAATCGTGACCTCTGGGTATGGTATGAAAGTGGTTGTTAACCTGCAACAATGGATGTATAGCATTGGTTTCTGGTGTCGGAAGACATGTTTCCTGTAGCACAACACAGTATGGGTAGTCAAGCACACATACACAATTGCTGAACACACAGCATCAGTGAAACCCACTGCTCACAAGGACACAGTCCGTCAAGCTCTACACTTTACATATGCACAGCGGTGTCCATTGTAGGACCCAAAAATTTGTCTAAAGACAGCTCTTCCGCCTTCTTTAATCACCTAACGGAACTCATTGTAGTCACAGGTACACATATGCACCGCAAGCGTGTTTAATGTTGCTGATAGCTCTCCATGTAATGCAGCACAGATGCACAGAAAAACCCAGGGTACCGGGTCCATAGAACTGCATCCACATCACACTTCCGCACACATGACGGATGTGTAATGGGTACTGGCAATTGTTGCGGTCAAGGGATTCTGGGTATGAAGACTCTGTGCTCGGTGTTGTTTCGCAGGCAATCATTCACCCGCCCTGTGGGATGGATTTCTCGTAGCACCTGCCTTACTCTCCGCTAATAATGCAAACCATACTCCGGAGAATGCTAAATGTAGGTGTGGAATGTGTACAGCCCTATAGTAGTGTCCAGTAGGCAATTGTCATGGATGGACACCCGTATGGCCAGAATGGCACCCACAACTGCAGACACGGGTAAATGACATAGCCGCGGGAAGGCATAACACAGGAAATACACATAGGGACTACAGTTGACATTACACATACAAAGCAGGACCGTCGTGCCAACACCGGCGTACACAGCACTCAATCTGCCAGCAACAGACTGAGGAGCACCCGCTACCGTACAGCGTAACAGATGTGCGACCTGTGGAACACATACTAATGGCACACACACAACGTCAAGTAGGATATGTAAACTATGGCTTTCCCACCTATGAAGACAACATGGTTAAATGAATGCATAGGTAAGCAACATGTTCTGGTGGTGTTATAGTGGAAATACAGTGACGGATATGTCCCAGTGGGACGTCTGCGGTTTAAATTGAGTATTTGCTAACCAGCATCGTTGGATGTATGTAATTTGTCCACAGTACTACATCACCTGGTTATGTAGCACCATGTGGAATGGGTAGTCCAACAGACATCCGCGATTCCTGAACACACAGTCTCAGTGAAACCCACTTCTCACAAGGACACAGTCCGACAAGCTCTACACTTTACATATGCACAGTGGTGTCCAATGTAGGACCCAAAAATTTGTCTAAAGACAGGAATGCCGCATTCTTTCAACACTTAAGTGAACTCATTGACGTCACAGGTACACATATGCACCGCAAAGCGTGTTTAATGTTGCTGATAGCTGTCCATGTAATGCAGCACAGATGCACAGAATTACACAGGGTACCGGGTCCATAGCACTGCATCCACATCACACTTCCGCACAGAGGACGGATGTGTAATGGGTACTGTCAATTGTCGCGGTCAAGGGATTCTGGGTATGTAGACTCTGTGCTCGGTGTTGTTTCGCAGGCAATCCTTCCTCCCGCCCTGTGGGAGGGATGTGCGTAGCACCTGCCTTACTCCCCGCTAATAATGCAAAACATACTCTGGAGAATGCTAAATGTAGGTGTGGAATGTGTACAGCCCTATACTAGTGTCCAGTAGGCAATTGTCATGGATGGACACCCGTATGGCCAGGATGGCACCCACAACTGCAAACCCGGGTAAATGACATAGCCGCGGTAAGGCATGACACAGGAAATACACATAGGGACCACAGTTGACATTCCACATACAGAGCCGGACTCTCGTGCCAACACCGGCGTACACAGCACTCAATCTGCCAGCAACAGACTGAGGAGCACCCGCTACCATACAGCGGAACAGATGTGCGACCTGTGGAACACATACTAATGGCACACACACAACGTCACGTAGGATGTGTAAACTATGGCATTCCCACCTACGAAGACAACATGGTTACATGAATGCATAGGTAAGCAACATGTTCTGGTGGTGTTATATTGGAAATATAGTGACGGATATGTCCCATTGGGATGTCTGAGGTTTATATGAAGCAGTTGGTAACCACCATCTTTGGATGTATGTCATTTGTTCACAGTACTAACGCAGCCGGTTATGTAGCACCATGTGGAATGGGTAGTCAAACAGACATCCGCGATTGGGGAACATACACCAGCAGTGAAAAGCACTGGGCAGGTGGACACAGTCCAGCAACATCTAACTTGACAAATGCACATCGGTGTCCATTGTAGGACCCAAAAATTCTGTTCAGAGCATGCCTGCTAGCTTCCTGCATTACTCATGTGATCTAATTGTCGTCACCACGTCACAGGTACACATAGGCACGCAAGCGTGTTCAATGTTGATGATAGCTGTCCATGAACTACAGCACACATGCACAGAAATACCCAGGGTATCGGGTCCATACAGCTGCGTCCACATCACACTGCAGCACACATGAAGGATGTGTAATGGGTACTGTCCACTGTTGCAGTCAAGGGAGTCTGGGTATGTAGAATCAGGCCTCGGTGTTGTTTCAAAGGCAATCCTTTGTCCGCCCGTGGGAGGGCGTGCGTAGCACATGCGTCACTCTCCACTAATAATGCACACCATACTCCGGGGAATGCAAAATGCAGGTGTGAAATGTGTACAGCCCCATACCAGTGTATAGTAGGCAATTCACATGGATGGACAAGCGTATGACTAAGATGGCACACATAAATGCAAACCCGGTGGAATTACACTGCCGTAGTAAAGCATTACACAACTCATACACATAGGGACTACAGTTGACATTCTCCATACAAGAAACACAGACAACCAGCCGATGAAGTCCAAAGCAAAGCCGAGGTACTGTAGGGACCGTCAGTGACCAACCAGAGCACACCAAGAATTAAAGGCAGTCACCATAGTGTCTTGGAGCACACTTCGTCTGCTTCATAAGCAGACTTATTCAGACTACATACAATGTAGTTCAACCTACTAAATTTACAAGCATTAATTGGTTGGTACATTAGATGTGCTAGGTACTAATTACATGCCTGAAAGGCAGACAAGCGAACAAACCTTACTTGGGTTACACATCCCACACAGTGAGGACAACAGACATTGCTCCGAAAGGTACAGTATTCACCGGAAAATGGAAAAATATGTACATATATGAAACATGAACCAACATAAAATGTTTTCCAAATCTCTGACTGTGTAAGCTACATGTATATGTCCTACGGATTGTGCCAATATATTAACAGAACTGCAGACACCTAGTAATATGAATGAACCATAATATATACACATAAACCGTATGAATATGAGTACTGTAAAATAGACCAACGAAATGTAAAGATTCACAATGTGCTAATGTAACATTCATTTACAAGGTTACAGAAATAAATCAATGCAGACATCCATGTGTAAATACTAACAGAAGGCCAGCGAGGTGCTTGCCCTTACATGTACTGGGATGTCGTTCCACAGCATAGTGAGTGTCCGGGTGATGAATCCGTCCCAACAACACGTTCGATTAATGACAGTGTCAAGGTGTACGTCAGCTGCCCTTGTGGTTCTGAGGATCTACCTTATTTACGTGAAGCATAGTCATCAGATCTGGGTTCGACGTAGCCGTGCATGCCAGGCACGGGTCACCTCTGGGCAACTGGTATGCAACTGTATACAGCTGGAATACTTTCAGTCGGTCAGTATAACACATATACCTGAGACCCTGCATCCGTTTGTCGAAGAACTGTTGTTGCCTTTCCAGCTGCTGCAGGTGTTGGGTCAGATACATTCTGAATGGGGCATTGTACCCAATCATAGGTCTATTGAGTGATGAGTACAAGGGGACAATGACCTCCCCTGATCTAGATGTGAATCCTTCATGATGATGTGGCCAATGTGGAAGGTCTACCCAACTATGTTAGCAACATGTGTGTCTAACGAACGGTTAACAACAACACGTGTCCCCAGATCACTGGTAACCCCCTCCGTGTTCAGTGGACTGCCACCTATATGGTAGCTCGGGGTAACCTTGTTCATCCCGAAGGGTATGCCTATGCATTTCCTGGCATTTAGCTGTAGGACATGTCTCTGGTACCACTTATCCACATCTGTGAGGCACTCCTGAAGGATATCTGTGTCAGATGTGTGTCTGACCTTGGCATCCGGTTTGCAGTCGTATGCAAACATTGTCACCCATAACCCCTGTGTGTGCGTGTACATTGGAAACGTAGATGCTGGAAATAGTGGACCCAGGACTGAGCCCCATGGGACACCACCTGTGACTGGCTGTGAGTATGACATGGCGCCAGCAACTATGGCCATGTGTGTTCTGTGACCTAGCCGGTTTGCAACCCATAGGGCGATGTATGGACTTACATTCAAGATGACGGGTTTATCAAGTATACCCGAGGGGGGTATTGTGTCGACGGCCTCTGCCGGGTTGAGGTAGGCTGTATGGACTGGTTTACCCTCAGCAATGGCCTTGGTGACTGATTCTACAAAGTGAAACACGTGTAAAGGGCATGATCTGACTATGACCAAGCTAAACTGGGTTGTATCCAAAGTATGCGGGTCCCCTATGTCCTCATCTATGTGTCCCATTATGATCCATCTCCATGGCTTTGCAGATAAGGCTTGTCAAACTAATGGTATGGTAATACCCAGGGTCAGTGGAGGCACCATCTATGTGGAGTGTGACTACAGTCGCCCTGTGCTACTACTCAGTGTATCCTGAGGTGAGGCTAGGATTACACAGGCGTCCGAAGTGTGGGTTAAATTCCCACTAGAGTTCCCGGAGTGCACAGCTGGGACACCATGTGGACCCATGGATGTTGTGTTAACAGCCTTGGGGGCGGATGTGGGAAATGCTGGACATACCAGCGGCAGGCGTGCCACGTTCGAGTCCGATGCCCAAGGGACCACACACATAGCGGCCTTAGGCATAGGCCAAGTAGGTAGCCGTCTAGGGTGTTGCTATACTCGGGGCACCTTTCCAGACTCTATGTGGTGTAGGTAGACCAGGAGGGTAGCGGGTGGCGTATCGGTGGCAACCTCTGCCTAGGTCACCACTTACCCTAAGGCCACTCTTCTCGTGGGTAATACAGCAGTACCCACACACCTAGGCGGGTCATCGCTAGAGTCATTGCTAGTATGGCACATCATCTACGTGGAAGGAAACCATATATCCCCAGACAGAATGGCACAGCATAATGCCTGTTAAGCGGCCAAAGGCAGACATCGTCACCCGCGTCGGTGCGGACGTACTGCGCGAGATGTCCGTTAACAATGCCGACAATGTGTCGCTTTGTGAAACAAACTCCACAGAGACATTCAATAATAGACAACGACGGACAACCCGATGTCCTCGTGTCTGAGCTGTTCAACCTGTTACGCCATGTTAAATGTGTGTAGCACAGCGGAACCGGGCCAAAAAAAGCAACGGACATGTCTGTGGCTCAGTGAACGTCGTCACGCAATGTCAAACCCTTGTAATATTGCGACACAGCCCATACATACCGAGGGTTAGTAATGGCAGTAGGTTACTTCGATCAGACCGTGTGCAATTAGTATAACGAGATCTACAACAGATACACCGGACATTCGCCCCACGGTTAAGACTAATTGGGGGGGGGGGCCGTGACATAGTACCATGGACACGGACAAAACGTGCCCATGTGACTCATCTAACATTCGTACAGGGTCAGGGCGGTCCTGTACTGTGGGCGGACAAGACCAAACCCAAAGCACCACAGCAACACCCTGACAATCGAAGGCCTGTATGCATATGGGATATAAGCAGCTGTCATCTGAACAGCCCTGTGGTGACGACATATGCATCCTGGGCCATGAGCGAGGGAATTAGGAATGTTCAACATGCAGTACCGCACCTTTCCCAGCAGGGAATGGATGCCTGTGACGTGCGTGTGTGCGGGGGTGATATGCAAATGTACATAGGTACCACGGGTATGCATATTAATGACAACGAACAGCTAGCGTGCACTGGTCACAGTAAGTCTCAAGCGTGACTGCAGTCACGTTGGAATCATGACTATAGAACATATAGATGTGCACGTGCGTAAAGCGTCCATGCTGCAAACACCGTTACATATATAAAGCTGTCAGTGCTTTCTGCACACGTCCGTCAACGGATCAGACATATGTTACCGGAATAGTCACAAGTAGCAAAACACGTAACCACACAGACACTGTAAACATATATAAGCGGAATACGGATATGCGTATGCGCGTGCGTAACACACAATCCGGACATGCGTGTGTTGGTGTGCGTGTGTGATCCAGTGGAACCAGAGAAGGTTACGGATGTCTCCTCCACACGTTTACATTCACAATTGTGAAATATATGCTTAAATAGTACCTATTGATTCCATGCTTTGTTATCGTAATGCTACTAATATACACATCGATATACAATAACCTGATCAACACACTACATCCTAAGGTGCACTCTCAACAATTATCAACTATGTGTCCGGATACTGATTGTATTTACCAATATTGTAGATACATTAACACATCGTTGGTGTATTATTGTTTCCATTAAGTAATGTATGCAACACTGATCAGTATATGTCACGTTATCATCAAGACCTGGAGCACTGTCTACTTAACTATGAGCAGGTTTATTGATTAAGTGACTTCGAACTGACTCTGAAGGAAGTGTATAAGGGACGACTATCCAATGTATTTTGTACTCGCACGATGCCTCATGTCAGTGGGTGAAAGAGCTCTGTATCATTTGACTGTGGAGTGTATCTTTAGTGTCATTGTCTGTTTTGGCCTGATATATATGCAATAATGTCTGTTATGAAGATGACCAGGACCCAAGGTTTGCTGTATTTCCACACCCCACCACCACAAAAGGGAATAGTAAAGGGCAGTATGTTGAGGTAGTTGGATGACCTCTAGGGACAGTGATTATGAGGAAGAGTGTATGAAACTAAGAGGGATGTTTTAGATCCACGATTGTGGGGAACATACAGCAGCAGTCACAAACCACTGGCCAGATGGTGACAGTCCAACACGCCTACACTTTACATATGCACATCGGTGTCCATTGTAGGGACTCAAAAATTGATCCATTCGCAGCACTCGCATCAGCTGCCATCGACGCAGCCGAAGAAGTGACAGCCGTGACCGCGGCACAGCTAGACATATGCACCACCAGCGTGTTTAAGGTTGGGGACAACTGTCCATGAAATGCAGGACATATGAACAGAAATCCCCAGATTGTCGTGGTCCATAGAAGTAAGCGCCCACATCCCAGTCCCGCACACATGACGGATGTGTAATGGGTACCGTGAGGGTTGCAGCCATGGGATCCTGGGTATGCAAATATGGGGCTCGATGTTGTTTGGCAGATAATCCGCTGTCACGCCTGGAGGGATGCGGTATAGCACGGCCTTACTCCCCACTAATGATGCAAAGCATCCACCGGATAATGGTAAAGCAGGTGTGAGTGTTGTACAGCCCTATATCAGTGTCCAGTAGGCAATTCCCATGGATGGACAAGTGTACGCATCGAGATGGCACCTATAACTGGAAACCTGATGGAATTACACAGCTGCAGTAAGGCATAACACAGGAAATACAGATAGGGACTACAGTAGACACTCCCATACAAAGACAGACTGCCGCGGCGAATATCGCGCATATGGCACTGGATCTGCCATCAACAACATGAGGATCACTCGCCCATACCGCGGAACAAATGGGCTTACCTGTGGAACATATACTAATGGCACACAAACAACTTCAACTAGGAAGGTCATAGGATGTTTCAACACTGGCTCACGCATATAACTAACATCCGTAAATGAATAAATAGGGTATACATGTTCCGCTGTGTTATATTGACAATACAGTGGCGATACGCCCTACTGGGCCTTTTGAGGATTACCTAAAGCAGTTGCCAACCTGCAGCATGACATCATTACCATTTGGGTTAATCGTAGTAGGACACGGGTTTCAGAGCACAACATAATATGTGTAGTCAAACACACATCCGCTGATTGGGAACATACAGCAGCGGTCACAACCACTGGCCAGATGGACACAGTCCAACATGTTCTACATTTTACATATGCACATTTGTGTCCATTGTAGGACCCAAAAATTTCTTCTGCGAGGAGACCAAGATGAACTACAGCCGTGACTACGGCACAGCAGCAGAAATGCACCGCCAGCGTGTTCAAGGTTGATGACACCTGTCCATGAAATGAGGGACATATGCACAGACATCCACAGATTGTCGAGTCCACACATGTAAGTTCACATCCCATTCCCCACACATGGAGGATTTGCAATGGCTACTGTCGAGGGTTGCAGCCATGGCATCTTGGGTATGCAGAAATGGGTGTCGGAGATGATTGGCAGAGGATCCATTGTCCCGCCGCGGGAGGGATGTGGGTACAGAACATGGCTTACCCCCCACCAATAATGGCAATCATCCACCGGAGAATGCAACATGCAGGTGTGAAATGGGTACAGCCATACACCAGTGTCCAGTAGGCATTTCCCAAGGCTGGACAAACGTACGGACAAGATGGCACCCAGAATAGCAAACCTGGTGAAATAACACAGCTGTAGCAAGGCATAACACAGGAAATACAGCTGGAAACAACAGTAGACACACTCCATAGACATCCATCCAGCCGCGAATCCCGGCGCATACAGCAACCAAGCTGCTAGCAAGTCTATGGGGATCACCCGCCCACCCGCTGAACATACGGGCGGCCTCTGGAACACATATTAATGGCACTCCAACAACGTCAACTAGGAAGGTCATAGCATGCTTAAAGTATGGCGCTCCCACTCATAAAGAACATCCTGTCATGAATAAATGGGCTCTACATGTACCGCTGTGTTATTATGGCAATACAGTGGCGGATAGTTCACAATGGGACCTCTGAGGATTACATAAAGCAGTTGCCAACCTGCAGGACTACAGTAACACCATATGGGTTAATTGTGGAAGGACACGGGTTCCGTAGCACTACATAACATGGGTAGGCAAACAGACATCCGCGACTGGGGAACATACAGCGCAGTCAAAACCACTGGCCGAATGGACACGGTCCAACATGTTCTACACTTTACATATGCACATCGGTGTCCATAGTAGGACCCACATATTTGTCCATAGGTGTTGGCGACAGGCTGCTATCGTGCGAACCAGAAGAAGTGACAGCCGTGACTACGCACAGGTAGATATCGGCACCCCAAGCGTGAACAAGGGTGATGACAAGTGTCCACGACATGCTGGACATAGGAATAGGACTCCCCAGCTCGCCGTGTCAATAGACGCGGCGCTCACATCCCATTCCCGCACACATGAAGGATGTGCAATGGGTACTGTCGAAAGTGTTGCAGACATGGGATCGTGGGTATGCAAAATGGGTCTCGCGTGATTGGCAGATGATTCGCTGTCCCGCCCCGGTGAGGGACGTGGGCATGGCATATGCGCACTCCGCACTAATAATGGCAATCATCCCGCGGAAAATGATGAATGCAGCTGTGTAATGTGTACAGCCCTATACTAGTGTCCAGTAGGCAGTTCCCATAGATGGACAAACGTAGGGCCAAGATGGCACCCATAGCTGCAAACCTGGGGGAATCCCACAGCTGTTACAAGGCATAACCCAGGAAATACAGATAGGGACTACAGTAGACACTCCCCATACAAAGCCAGACCGCTGGGCAGATACCGGAGTATACGGCACTTAATCCGCCAGCACATTAATGGGGATCGACGCCCATACAGCAGAACAGATGGGTGACCTGTAGAACCATACCAATGGCACAATATCAACGCCAGCTGGGAAAGACATACGATGGTCGAACCATGGCGCTCCCACCAATGAAAGACATCCTTCAGTGGATTAATAGGATTGATGTCAATTGACCATGGAAAACACATGCTCAACAATAAAGACCCGCTGGCACCCTATGGCCACAAACCATGTCACACATAGGTAGATGGAACAGTCAACGAAACATTTCGTGCACGGCAGGTCACACATGGTATCCAAAGGTTAGACATGTATGCGCTTATCACCCGTAGGCCCCGTGGAGACGCATACATAACATGGGAGCATCCAGGCTTTAAGTATCCACACGTACACTTCCATTTGTCACTTTCTATGCGAACAATGAACATGTAGCCACAGCATAGAAAGCACAGACGCACTGCTAACGACACACACGTATGTCAACAATTCAGAAGGCATCCTATGAACACACGACATACATGATATTGTACTATGCCGACCCCACAACAATCAGAGACCTAACAATGTATATGGAAGATATGCATAGCATATCACTGTAATACAATGGTACAGAACTGACAGAGTAGACAAATGTATGTTAACCCTACATCTGCATCTACACTACATTCCCGTTACGGGTGTTTGCTCCACCTGCTTCACAAAGGATGCCTCAACAGTTATCCATCGGTCAGCCCTGGTGTGTGGCCAAACCTCCACCTACTAATCTATCTACATACGCATTCTTCAGCATAGCTGTGGAGGTCCCTCCTGTGGTGTAATACCCTAGACGCCGTGAAAACACCGACTGTAGACATGTGCCTTGTGATGTGCCCATAGGCGGCCGTAGGCATACGCCAATCCTGCGGCTGCCCAGGCCGCTGCCCTAGTAGGGACACCTGTCTAGTAGGCGTGTCACGAGGTATATCAAGATGGGTGCACCATGTGTTGTGCTGGCGCAGCCATGTAGCCCCACAGCCTAGGGCACCGCCGATCTAAGGCCGCTGCCGTCGCAGGGGTAGTACAGTCTGCAGGTATGTGCAGACGGCACATGTGACAGCGGGCCACAAGGATACCCATAGTGGCGACAGCTGCACACATGGCTATAGTGGGACACACACACCGCCATGCATACAGCACACATAGACATACACACACCATAAATAGGCAAGTACACACAAGGTGTATGTCATGTATGGGTAAAGTGTAAGGACAGCAAGGATAGCTGTCTGCCATGTAATCCAGCGATGTCTATGAGGTGTTCTGGAATACGGACAGTGCATGGACAATGTGTGGATATGCAAAGTACCACAGTTATATGTGTCAGCCGCAAATATGCGATACATGGGGAAGACGGCTGTCCATGGAGAGCAGCGGCACGGCCACAACATAGGTACATAGATATACAAAGAAAGAGGTACACACGAGCGCAGGCCCGTGAGTGTAATGTACACAGCAGCAACCCACAACACCATAGTAGGGTACACGTGGAGAACACGCCACGGAGGTCGCCACCAGAAGAAGCACACAAGCAGTACACGATCTGCGTCCCACCATCCACAAACACAAGGATGGCGCCAGGATATGGGTGTTCCGCATAAACCTCAAAGCCATACCCTATGAACCCATGCAGCTGGGAGCATGGACACACACACACATGTGGCACGCATGGTGATTGACCACACCCCCACATACCCAACCGCACAAACGTACAACACAGGTATGGTATGCGCCACGTGGACCACCGAGCACACCACCAGCAGAGGCACATGTACAGGTGGGTGACAACAACCGTACAGGAATGGCCGCTGGTAGGCAAGGTATGTGTTGCGGCCGCCTAAAAGCATGTACATCCGCAGAGGCAGCTGCAAAAACACACACACACAAACACACGCAAGGGCCGGGAGTCGAACCTACGCCTATCTACATGAACTCACTACAGTATGAAGCATTTACAGAACGCACTACCGAAGTTTACTGAGCACAGCGCTGACAGAGGCATACTTAGGCTGGTGACATCACCCGCAAAACAATAGCTGGCAATAGGCAAGGTATGTGTTAAGCGTGATAATAGTATGTGTATCCGCAGAGGCAGCTGGAAACACACACACACACATGGAAGGGCCGGGAGTCGAACCTACGCCTATCTACATGAACTCACTACAGTATGAAGCATTTACAGAACGCTACCGAAGTTTGCTAAACAGAGCGCTGTCACAGGCATACTTGTAGGCTGCTGACATCACCCGCAAGACAATAGTTGGCAATAGCCAAGGCATGTGTTGCGGAGCGTCTATAAGCATAATCAGTCGCAGAGACAGCTGGAAACACACACACACACACGGAAGGGACGGGAGTCGAACCTACGCCTATCTACATGAACTCACTACAGTATGAAGCATTTACAGAACGCTACCGAAGTTTGCTAAACAGAGCGCTGTCACAGGCATACTTGTAGGCTGCTGACGCCAGCCGCGAAGACAATAGGTGGCAATAGCCAAGGCATGTGTTATGGAGCGCCTAAAAGCATAATCAGTCGCAGACGCAGCTGGAAACACACACACACACACACACACACACACGGAAGGGCCGGGAGTCGAACCTACGCCTATCTACATGAACTCACTACAGTATGAAGCATTTACAGAACGCGCCACCGAAGTTTGCTAAACAGAGCGCTGTCACAGGCATACTTGTAGGCTGCTGACGCCAGTCAAGAAGACAATAGGTGGCAATAGCCAAGGCATGTGTTGCGGAGCGTCTAAAAGCATATGCAGTCGCAGACGCAGCTGGAAACACACACACACACACACACACACACGGAAGGGCCAGGAGTCGAACCTACGCCTATCTACATGAACTCACTACAGTATGAAGCATTTACAGAACGCTACCGAAGTTTGCTAAACAGAGCGCTGTCACAGGCATACTTGTAGGCTGCTGACGTCAGCCGCAAGACAATAGGTGGCAATAGCCAAGGCATGTGTTGCGGAGCGTCTAAAAGCATATGCAGTCGCAGACGCAGCTGGAAACACACACACACACACAGAGACACACACACACACACACACGGAAGGGCCGTGAGTCGAACCTACGCCTGTCTACATGAACTCACTACAGTATGAAGCATTTACAGAACGCTGCCACCGAAGTTTGCTAAACAGAGCGCTGTCACAGGCATACTTGTAGGCTGCTGACGTCAGCCGCAAGACAATAGGTGGCAATAGCCAAGGCATGTGTTGCGGAGCGTCTAAAAGCATATGCAGTCGCAGACGCAGCTGGAAACACACACACACACACACACACACACACACACACACGGAAGGGCCGGGAGTCGAACCTACGCCTATCTACATGAACTCACTACAGTATGAAGCATTTACAGAACGCTGCCACCGAAGTTTGCTAAACAGAGCGCTGTCACAGGCATACTTGTAGGCTGCTGACGTCAGCCGCAAGACAATAGGTGGCAATAGCCAAGGCATGTGTTGCGGAGCGTCTAAAAGCATATGCAGTCGCAGACGCAGCTGGAAACACACACACACACACACAGAGACACACACACACACACACACGGAAGGGCCGGGAGTCGAACCTACGCCTATCTACATGAACTCACTACAGTATGAAGTATTTACAGAACGCTGCACCGAAGTTTGCTAAACAGAGCGCTGTCACAGGCATACTTGTAGGCTGCTGACGTCAGCCGCAAGACAATAGGTGGCAATAGCCAAGGCATGTGTTGCGGAGCGTCTAAAAGCATATTCAGTCGCAGCTGGAAACACACACACACACAGAGACACACACACACACACACACGGAAGGGCCGGGAGTCGAACCTACGCCTATCTACATGAACACACTACAATATGAAGCATTTACAGAACGCTGCCACCGAAGTTTGCTAAACAGCGCGCTGTCACAGGCATACTTGTAGGCTGCTGACGGCAGCCGCAAGACAATAGGTGGCAATAGCCAAGGCGTGTGTTGTGGAGCGCCTAAAAGCATATTCAGTCGCAGACGAGCTGGAAACACACACACACACACAGAGACACACACACACACACACACGGAAGGGCCGGGAGTCGAACCTACGCCTATCTACATGAACTCACTACAGTATGAAGTATTTACAGAACGCGCCACCGAAGTTTGCTAAACAGAGCGCTGTCACAGGCATACTTGTAGGCTGCTGACGTCAGCCGCAAGACAATAGGTGGCAATAGCCAAGGCATGTGTTGCGGAGCGTCTAAAAGCATATTCAGTCGCAGACGCAGCTGGAAACACACACACACACACAGACACACACACACACACACACGGAAGGGCCGGGAGTCGAACCTACGCCTATCTACATGAACTCACTACAGTATGAAGCATTTACAGAACGCTGCCACCGAAGTTTGCTAAACAGAGCGCTGTCACAGGCATACTTGTAGGCTGCTGACGCCAGCCGCAAGACAATAGGTGGCAATAGCCAAGGCATGTGTTGCGGAGCGTCTAAAAGCATATTCAGTCGCAGACGCAGCTGGAAACACACACACACACACACACACACACACACACACACACACACACGGAAAGGACGGGGGACGAACCTACGCCTATCTACATGAACACACTACAGTATGAAGCATTTACAGAACGCTGCCACCGAAGTTTACTGAGCAGAGCGCTGTCAGGAGGCATACCCCTACGTGAGTGGTATCATTTGCAAAGGCAATGCGCCCGCCGGTGTTCGACAGAGTGCGCAGTCACGCAGTCTGTTACCATCCCAAGGTCGCCAGACACTAACACGCTAGTGCTGCAGTCCAGAATAACAAGTAACTACTGATCAGTACATCACTGCATACTGGGCATGCTCAGACACTTAGACTCGCACAGGGCAGACATGCATACACATGTTGCGACGGCATGGGTGGCGAATGTGGACCGTCGTGTGTGTCCAGCCACACAACAGAAACCTGGCCATGCCACAGACGTGGCCGCTATGTAGGGGATAGAGGCATGCACCCGGGTATTACTGCAGACGGCCGCGGTGTGCACTGTGCTGTGTGTCTATCTACACAGCTGCCTACTGGGCATGCTCAGACACTTAGAGTCGGCACAGATCAGACATGCATACACATGGTGCGACGGCATGGGTGGCGGAATGCGGACCATCCTGTGTTTCCGCCACACAACAGTAACCCGGTCATGCCACAGACGTTGTTGTTGCTGCGGGAATATGTAGGTACAATTAACCATGTGTAGGACTGGTCTACAGTTTGTTGCATGCTACAGACAACCCTCACATACACAGGATACCTTCACAGATGTCCTGAGGACACTGGTGAGTGGGCATGCTCTCACAACAGCACCGGTTGTGTGACATGAACCACCCATGCATAGCCTGGGAACATTACCCATGGCGCAACACAGTACGCCAGCAGTCCCAGGTGTTCACACACCTGGCCACTGTTAAACAGCCATGCACCATACATACCAGGGGATGTCTGACAGTTCTGCCCATCACGCATGGTGAGGATAGGCCCCACACAGGATGTACAGCCCTCAATGGTGATGCAAGAACGATAGTGGATCCACTGGTCATCCACTCACTGTAACCAACACCAGCATGGGGACCTCAGTGATGACCTCTCCACAGAAAACCACACACATCATATGACCGTGTGGTACCCTACATGTCCTCCATGCCAATGTTGAACAGAGGCCAGACCGAAAACACCTACCCAATGCCTTCCCGACCACTCCACATGCATGTCTGCAACAGGCAAACATGATGACATCAGGACCTTGTCCACCACAGGTAGGCACATGGTGTGGTGGACCGCAGCCACTGACTACCTGTACATCAACAGTTGAGCTACTACATGGCAGGGCAATGACAGTACCAGGGAAACCATCACCCATTCATACCGGCCACCATACGGCCCCACATACCAACATCCAGGTCCGCCGTGGGAGTGGTACTGCAGAGGGCACATGAGACAACCACAGGGCCTTCCCTAACTGTGGTAAGGACATGGTTGGGGCACACTGACATGCCTGGAAATGGTCCAGAATGGTACAACAGTCACTGCACCCACAGACATTGTCTGCATACCACAGGACATGTTCCATGCATACATCCCCCAACAGGGAACATATCCATCCCACCAGAGTGTATCCTCCAAAACATGTCATATGGCCTGGGTGATCCCATATCTCTATGGCGCTTGACACGCCAGCAATGGGCACCGATGGTTTCCTGGCTGTGTGCTACCCATCCTCTTTGAGGCCCTCGGCCCACACATGCGCCACTGTGTCATGTTAGCCTTACTATGGGCTATGTCCCCAATGGATGCCATATGGCATCTGTGGTCCCACTATGCCAGGGTAGTGCTCCTATGGACTGTCAACAGCCACACCCTATACGCTTGACAAATGTTGTCTGCAAAGCTGTGTGGAGGTCCATACAGGTGGTCATGGTTACAGATAGCGTGTACAGCCAATACCGAACATACCCACAACTACATAGTCAAGGGCGGATCCTGCCTCCCGAACCTGCTCGCCCAGTCTGGAGTGTTCACCAAGGCCATTGATGGGGATATGTGGGTTTGCACACAGTACCATGACCTGGTGGGAGCGCTCAGAGCACACTACACATGGGACCCATGTAAAGGCTCGCCAGCATACATGTGGGGACATATGTCACCCGATGCTTCTCACACAGGTTGGAGGTCACACCACACAGGGTTGGTGCTGAAGGTGCTTTGTCACACTCATATCTGGACCCAGTGGAGGGCCACAGGGCTCACTCCTGTGCACCCTGCCAGATAGCATCCGACCTTCCAATGTGCATGCAATCATAGGGGGATTGTAGCAGACAAGGTATGCAGATGACTACGCACCGCCGACATACCCAGCACCCCATGTTACACGACATCCACCTAGGGCGCCATAGACATGGCTGACTGGTGCCAGAGCCATGGCCTGCTAACAAATGCCAGAGAAGGTGCAGCCCTACCCAGTGTGAAGAACATGTTCGTCCCAATTTCACATGTAGGTGGTACGCCATTAAAGATGGTGGACATGTTCAGGGTAATGGCTACCACACCTGTTGGCAACCTCTGTCAACACACACAATGGCAATGTGGGTGTGAAGACATTCCATTGTGGCCTCCTGGTCTGGATGGAATGGCAACCACATCAGGGTGTTCATTGTACCCCTGTACACAGCACACGCCAGTGCAGTGACTGCGGAGAATGGCGCATGTGGCCTGTAGCTAACCTGATGCCTGCAGCACTCGGAAGGACCGCAAACGCTCCACAAGACGGGATGACGCTGATAGGACATGTGTGACAAGTTGCCCGGCCAAGGGGACACTGTCTGTGGATCCCCACAGCACAGCTGCTCCGGGTGATCTGTGCCCGACATACACGGCCATGTCTGACCTGGGTGACATGGGCACATTCCACCTCCCAGGCCCCATGCGAACACGGGCACAGAAGCGACTGTCAGACACCTCAACCCAACGATGAGTGGGACGTGCTGGGGGAACAGGGTAACGCCAGACACACACTACAACACGGGAGGGGTGCCAGGCCATGTGAAGGAAAGGCCCTGACTGCCTTTGTCCAGGACTGCTACTGACGGTGGATGTGTGACTATAGTTATGCGCCAGTCAACCTCTGTGTGTCACTGCTAGACCAGGGACTGGGGACTGATGGATATGGCATCACCATCCTGAGGGGTGTTAGATGCCACACACAGTCATGCTAGGTCCACACATGTCGAGGGCACATATCCTGTCACGCTCATGTGTGCCTATGTACCCATGTAGGGTCCATGCCAGAAGTGGGTAACTGTGCTATGCTGATTATGCCTGACATGCCTGTGGGTACACTACGACTACACGAGCGCCACTAGTAACAGTGCTCCCAGTAGGCACGCAAGTACACCATCAGTATCATACGGGTTAACTGCACCGACATGGTGCTACACATGTAACCACCACACATACTGTGTACACATATCAATGAATGCTGCACCTGTCCTGCATGGTATGTCTGCTGCATGATGTCCGTGCAGAACACACATCACATACACACCTGTCACCAGCCATACACACACACCACAACATACACAGCACGTACTATGCGGACACAGGTATCACATACACCTCTCACTATCGTGTCCACCCTGTGCATCATAATATGTCAGCTTAACCGCATTGAAGGTGAAGCTCACAGTTAAGCGGCAGAAACTTAATCATTAGCACAGGGTGATATGAGTGCCACAGGCATGGGCTGTACCAATGGATGACATCATGTGTGTGTGTAAGGGCCAGTGCATTGAGTGGGCATGACTATGTAGATTGCATGTGGGTGTGGTGGAGCCCTACAGTTGTGTCTGCTGTGTGTGGGTGTGTGTGTACACAGTTCAGTCATCTGTGATGCCTACACGGGTATGCTTGGCAGCCCCTGACTGTACAGTGCAGGTGTTATGGCTCACTGTGTCTGCCGGTGGCGGCGACCCGCGCCTGCCTGGGGTCGCACGGGCACGACCGGGTGGAGGTACAGACTGTCCACTCTCCGATGTCACATGTCCGCTGGAAACGCGCTCCACGACGGGTCAGCCCAGGGCCACGCCCACGCGGCCTGCTCTGTCCAGGTGTGGATGGTGTGGTAGCAGCTGCAGTGCTACTGCTACCATCACTGTCTGTGTGGGCATGGGAGGTGGCACGCACACGCTGACCTGCAGCAGGTGGTGTTGCTGGCACACGGCCACGTGCCCTATGCCTCACCCCTACCTGGTGTTCCTGCACGGAGTGCGCACGCCAAGGATGGCCAAGCCTCGGTCGATGAGACCAGCCATATCGCCTAATCTCCTATCCAGAACATCGGCAAGATGCTGTTGTGCATTCGCCAATGCCTGGATGCTGTCATTTAGGGTACGGATTGCAGACCTCTGCAGCCTCTGCCCTCCTGGTTCTGCCGTTCGGCACGTGCCTGCGCCGCCATTACAGTCTGGAACATGCGTCTGGTTATACCAGCTGCTGCACCCTGGACGGCAGGTGTATGTCTAGCGGTGCTCCCCCTACGGGCAGCACCTGCCACATGCCTGCGTGGCACTGCACCAGTCCTTACACTGGCAACATCGGGTGTCCCCACACCTTCTGCAGCCACCACACATTCCTGCTCGGGGACAACAGACGCTGACTGACCATCATCTATGGGCAATGGTGTTGGGGTATGTGTCGGCATCTGAACTGTGTGCAGGGATGAAAGGGACGTATGTGTGATGTTCTCCAGTGGCACAGTCTCTGCCTGTGACGACCCTGCCTGTGCCTCATGCACATGCTCATCACCACTAGTATCTGTGGGGACACTAGCATCAGATTGACCGCAGGAGGGTAACGCACCAACAGCACCTGTCAATACAAAGACATACCATCGGTTACAATACAGACACACACACACACACACACACACACACACACACACACACACACACACACACACACAAACACACACACAGACACACAGACACACACACAGACACACACACAGCATGCATGTGATTATGCAGGTGGCATGCAGCATTCACACAACACAGACCAGTGAATGCAGACCAGACATTCTTAGTGGCAGTATGTACACTGCCCTGGTGGGGACAGTACAACAGGCAGGTGTCATTTAGTAGGCATGCAGTACACACATTCATGGTAGTTTGCATGCATCAGCGTGATACACCGTGTGGCCACGGGCAAGTTGGGAGTACACATGGCTGGCAACAGTATGTAATGTACAGCGCAAACATGTGCGGTATCATGTGGACGGTGAAGATGGTGTCCCACCGCATGCACCACATCATGATGGCTGTCATGGTGCAGTGTTATGTGTACAGTGTACAGATACAATGTATGTGTAACAGTGATGTCTGTGTAGGCACGTTTGCTGTGAGCTGTGTGCATAGCTGTACGGTGTGTGGTGCGGGCTCTGTGCCACTGCACAGTAGCAGGACACAGCTATGTGTCTGTGCGATGCGTGACCTGGACGCATTACATTGCCATGTCTGTAAGCCAGTTCAGCTGCTCAGCAGCACATATATGGTGAACATTGGAGGCACCTGTAGTAGCTGTGGAGAGGAATGTCATGTCACTGGTGTACTACATCAGATGTCCAGGGGGTCCACTACATTGATGAACCCACTATGTGTGTACAGGGTGCAATGGTGAGTACCCACTGTGGATGTGCTGTGTGGCAACATGCCTGTAGGTATCAACCATGGCCTTGTCTGTCTGACTCATTGACAATTGTGTGTGGTAGACATTGTGCACACGGCCCTGTGGTGGCCCATGTGACATACACCCATACTAGTGTGACGGTCACATTCTCTACGGATATGCTGACAGTGTGTATGTCTGCTATGTTGTGCATAGGTCATATCATGGTGTGACAATGCTGCAGCCAGACATCCACGCAGCATGGGACATGGCATGCGCCATGTCACAACGCGGTGCACCGATGCAGGGCATGGGTCACATTGGTAACACCTGTGCTCTGGCCAGATCACAGCTCACTCTGTGGTACTGTGTCCATACTGCACTGGCATACCAATGCATACTACACATGCAGCCATTGTGTAACACCTACACCATTGTATGCATAGCTGAATGCACGTAACACACCAATTGGTTGTGTGGTGTCATACCACTCACGGTAACGGGTGTATCTACTGTACATGGGTGGTGTGTATGTCGGTGGTGCGAGCTGTATACCGTGACGGGGCACACACAGGTGAGCATGTCATGCCTAGACACATGGGGAATAGCAATAGAGCAGAACAGGCGGTTGACTCGCAACAGGCTTACCTGGAAGAGACCCTTGGGCTTGCGACACGCCACACGTAACTGTAAAGGCATTACACAAAGGTATACACATTAGCCATTACTATCTCCACGGTCAGCACTGTGCATGACACATCATGCATGTGTGTGGTTGCATGTGCTATGCACATGTCTCTAACACAACATAGCATACAATGGTTTGCATCTTGTGTGGCCATATACCTGGCATGTATTGCTATATCATGTGTTGTACTATGACACCCACACCCACGCCGCCTATCATACAAACATGCAACACTGACTTACCAGGCAGCTCCAGGCTCATAGCTCGGGAGACACCCACCTCCACGATGGACGAGGTGTTTCTGCGTGTTGTTCCGCGGGTGTCCCCAGACTAGCCAGGAGCTCCTCTGTAGCTGTGAGTGGGGCTGTGTTGGTGGCCCACCACCTGTCCCACGCTGTTGCCTGGCGATTGCAGCGCACGCTGTCTTGCATGCCGGATCAGGTCTGTGCAGTGCCTGCGGATCTGTTGGTAGCTGCGGTTGTTTCCGCCCACGCTGTTCACCCTCCTGCACAACTCCTCCCACATCTCCTGCCGCTCTTGTGCCTGCTGTGGCACATGGCTGAACAGGGCGTTGTAGTTACTCTGGAGGTATGGTATGATGACCTCCTCCTCCTGTCGTGTAAATGTTGGTAGCCTCGAACGTGGCATTATCTGGAAGACATAATGATGGTGGCAGGTCACATTCACACTGCTGTGCTGGCATACTGTTGGAAATGCATTGCTATGACATGTACGACATCTGCACAGTGATCTGTGAAGGGCATCGTGGCGGTGACACAGCCGATGTTGTGGCTTCACACCATTGAGCACTGGGTGTCACATCATATCTGTGTGCCACCCCATCACACTGTGCACGCACCATGTAGATGTTAGCCTGCCATGGACATGTGTACCTGGCTGCACCTATGTCCATATCAGTTGGCATATGTCCCCATGTGACGCCTGTGCTACTGTTCACCTGTACACTGTGTATATGTCAGTACACATCACGCCTGTGTCCATTGTGAACGCCAGCAGCGGCACTGTACACATACACATGGACACCTGCACATGCATGTGTTGTGCCATGTACTTCCACACAGCACTGTACCGGTGCTGGACAACTTGCCCCAGCTCACCTGTGTTACGATGTGATACACATGGAGCAATGTGTAACCATGACACATTGGCAGGAAAGGTCATGCATAGCGGTACACGCACACATTGTGCAGAGCATCACACAGCACCTGTAACATGACAGGGTGCATCGCCACCACATTACTACTGTGTATGGTTGATAGTGAGAGTGCCTTTTGTCCATTGCACCATGTGGGACCGTGATAGCTCATGCAGCCTTGCTGGTCATCTCTGCATGATATGGCAGGGTATGCCACATACATGGCAATGGGTGTGACCCACTCAGGGGCTGACGGTATTGGCAGGGTGGCTGTCCATTGCTTTTGTCATAGCTGTGTGAAAATGGACATTCCACATGTTTATCACCATGGTGTGGACACTGTCCTCCAGCGAGGTATGCTGTACGCTGCTTGTTGAGGGTGTGTGTGGTGCATGCAGGTATCACACATCCATGCATACACTGTAGCCCTGGCAGGTGCTATGTGCTGGGATGTTGATCGACACAATGCTGTATGTGTACACACACCGCTATCCCATGCACATGGATATCTGCCTGAACTGATGTGGGTAACACATATGTGTACATACATTGCCCGCTGCCACCCACATGTCTGCTGCTGCACTACACACCGCCATCCCTCCCTGTGTGAATGTGGTGTTGGCCTCAGCAGAGGTATCCGTGTATGGGGACATGGATGTTCACATAGCAGGCCCACTGATGGTATCGTCCATCTGACCATACACATATGATGCACCCCTCACACATACGATCCATTCATATTGTTGTTCACAATGGTGACACGGCTATATTGCTATGCCGGAGCCATTCACAGACATACATACACAGAGGCATGCACGCCCATCTGTGTCATTGGCCGGACTATTGGTGTTGTTTGGCACCTAATGTGTTTGACTGCAGGTGGCGAGACCTACTGTGCACATGTCTACATGGTAGGCCTGTTCTACGGTAGGCATCTGTGATGTGCTGTGCACATCTCATACCTGCACATTTGCTTGTTGTCCATCGGTCCACAGGCCAGTGGTGGGACATACAGGGATGTTATGGAACATATGTACATGCGACCCTGTACAACTGTGACGCTTAGCCTCTCAGATGCTCATGTGTCGTGGACGTGAACACCGCACACACACATGTGGTTGTGGGCCGCCGTCCATACCCATCTCCACCTGTGGGTTGCTATCATCCCACACACTCCTTGTACTGTATGTTCAGGCTATGCAGCTATGTGGGGCTTGTGTGCATACAATACGATACTATGTGCCTTTGCACCCATCACAGACATTGTCACACAGGTACACCGTCAGCCATACACATCGCAGATTGTTGTCAGCATGTCACATGTGGTACACACCTAACACATCTCCCGCGGACATGGTACTCTGTATGGGCATGTCCAGTAGTGACATACCACAGCTACCCCTACATGACGGCTATGCAGGACATGTCTGTGTACATCTACTGTGACATATACACAAGCAATGCCCCCCTACCGACATCACATGGTACTACCTGTGGAGTATGTGTGTCTGCATCCATGCTATGGCCATAGATGACAATTGTACATCTATATGTGCAACATACCTCAGTGGGGGTTGTCATGAGCACATGTTCCATGTGTCAATGCATTGTTCATGTCTGTTTGGCAGTCATTGTTGTGCATGGTTTACATGGCTGACATAGTGTACTGTGTCTGATTCCAGGTACTTCATTGGGCTACCAGCATTGTACATTTCTACAGCACATTCCAGCCATCATGTAGACAGCTTAGATGACAGTGGAGGTGTTCCGCCATGTGCACATATGTCACACGGTGCAAGGGTGACTGACACACATTGTCGGACTGGGTTCTGACTGCTGTGGATGTGTGTACCGGTGTTGACAACCATGACTGCACCAGATGGTGTCTTCTGGATGTGTGACATTCACAACAAACACCCACATTCACATAGCAGCACATCGCCCACGACAATTGACATTCCTGCCTGAACACTGTGTACGGTATGTTTGTATGACCACTGCATATATCACTGGTGGCCACCAGCATGGCTGCCTACAACAGCAGTGTGTATCCTGTGCAAACATGGTTACACCAGTCACACCACACCTGTGCCAGCTGGCCCTGTAGTGGGTGACAGTGCAGTTCCATTCATCATGTAACAGTATACATCATGCACCAGTATGTTGCAGACATGTGAACGGCTGTGCTACTCAACATATGCAGACATGACACATCACCTGGTACACCGTGGTCTGCCTTGCCACCTGCTATTGTGACCACCCTGTGATGACATTGTACGCCCACATGGACGTGGACATGTGATGGCTCAATGGTGAATTAACCGACCAGGTGTGTGTCTAGCCAGGTGTCCAGTAGCCACTGGTCTGCATGCAGGGATAGTCTACATTGGCCTACTCTGTCACTGGGACTGTTGACTATGGTCATACTGTTGTTATGCAGGCATGTGCTGTTTGTCCAGTCTGATAGTCGTGTTGAACCACACTACCGCGGGCACACATGACGGTGGACATCTGGCTAAGGTGTGCAGCCCACATGTACATCTTCTCATGCTATGCTGCCTGTGCAGCGGTGTCACATGTCTGCCTCTGGCAGGGCTGTCACAGGTGGGCACAGCATGCAGTGATGTGTGACAATGCTTACACCCTCCACTGTGCTGTACAGTAGCACTGCACACACAGTACAGCACACATGTCATTTATCTACGGTGCCTGGGACATGCCTCCATGCCCTACACGGCACACCTGCCAGTCCAGATTGTACACAGATCATACCTCCCAGTCACATACCTGGACTGCAACACACACAGGTGGGTGGTTCCCAAACCACACCGTGATTTACACACATACTGTATTTTCCCATGACACATTGCATCATAGGTAGTCCATGTTCAGATACCCATGTTTGTGACCAGTACACACATTGTGACACGCGACAGTGCAGACACTGTACACCACAGGTTACATGCCAGTCGGGTTGGCATGCTGTACATTGCACCTGGGACAGTTGCTACTGCTATGTATTGCGGGCAACAGGACCTTCCCTAGTATGGACTCCCACGCACTCCACACATGCTTGGCCATGCAGTACGATAGCTGGGTGACACATTACACGACACATACCATACCTGCAATACCCTCAGCATGCACCAAACCTCCATGTGTCTGTATGCTAGGCCTACACACCTCCCTCTGTTTGCTGAACATCCATGCTTACCATCCCTGCTAGCCACACCCTAAGCACACAACCATAGCAGCATGCATGGTACATACACACTACAGCCGGTATTACTGACATCCACTGACAGAGGTAGTTGAGGGCATGGCACCCCATCCGATGGACAGTCTATGTGCCTATGCCAACAGTGATCACAGTGCACTTCTGCTACATTTACACACTGGTAGGGACCATGCTATCCCACACTGAGACATGGTGGTGCTGGCACTTTCACAGATGCCACAGTGGTATTCCTGTTCCATGCACACGTGCTGTATGGGCACATGTGCAGGCTGTTGCACGGTAGTTTTGTTCACCTGTGTGTTGTGTGTCACTTGACAGTCATGGTGTGTCCTGCTGGTGCATGACATACCCACAGCTAGCTACCTACACATGACTGCCAGACATTGCAGTGTGGGCCCTCACGCAGTGTGGTGGTATGTCTCTGCTGTTTGACTACATCCACATTCAATGCAGCATACCACGGTCATGCAGGCATTGACGACACAGATGTTGCTGGCATCCTGCCTGCCAATGGGGTACCTACCAACAATACACACTCTCACTCACTACAGGGTTCCAATCCTTGGCTGGACATTGTATTAACCCTGTGGACACATACATAGTACTGTCATGCACATGTTATGTCTGGGAACACAGTCCCAATGTCACCTCCAACCGCCGTAGTTGTTGTATCCCGCCAACCTGGCTGTTACATGTCTCTGCAGCAGCACACGCCAGTGACTGCTAGCCCATTCATGTATCGCTGTGCACCCTGACCACCACACTACCACATCTATCACACTACACATGGATGGTACTGCATTGCACGTATGGGGCTGCATCTCTACACCCATGACTGGGCCATTCAGTATGGCACTGGGCCACATCTTGACATACATGCTTCACACACTCAATGACTACCTGCATGCCTTTCCTGGCACCCTTGTTGGGCTTCTGTGCACCACAGCACACCACATCCCATGCTGGCCACCTGTCATATTATTGCATGGGTGGTTGGGGTGCTACAGAGGGTATCACATCAGACATGATCCGCTCTTTGCCCTTCAGCACCATTCCACTTTATGCTATTGACAGTGTACACATCCTGCATCACATCATACCGTATGTTTCGCATGTTACGCCATGTGCCTTCTGTACAGTTCACACAGTGGTGCAGGCATATCATGCTGACTCGACATTTCAGGGACGGTGGCATTGCACATTCCTCAGACATGTGGCCCCTCATGCTCAATATTTGCATACGCACACTACCTGCTGTCACACAGTACTGTACATGCCTACATGTACCACTTCTACATACCTGGCAGCATTCTAGCTCATCCTGTTTTATGTTGCTGACACCCATACAGGTGTCAGTGTGGCAGATATATCATGTAGATATCATTGCATCAGTTACATCACACATACTGCATACACATCACATTTGCATACTGACAGTCATGCGGTGTGTATCACATGGATACTGTCCGTATACAGGCATATCACGCTGTACATGGTTGATGTACACACACATGGCCCACATGGTGCTGTGGTTGCCATATTACACCATAGCGTGGGTACACATGTGCAGGACTACACATTTCTGGACCGTATGTCTAGCTGATACCTTGGGTGCCCTTGTACCTGTGCCATACACACATGTACACGCAGGCCGTGTTACAATGACACATGTGTGGTGTACCTTACACAATGGATACAACGTTACATGTCTCAGTATAGTCATGCTGTGCTGTCTACCCAGCTCAGACAGTTGACATATGCAAATGACAGTCATGTAACACATCTGTGCTCACCTGCATGCCACGAACACAGGGGTGTAATGTACTCTGCCATGGGCCATGTTCTCCACAGTACTGATGCATGTAGTACTCCTACATGGCGGTTGCTGTGGGCAGGGGGGGAGTAGCAGTCCTGCATGTGTGCACACATGCCACATTGCTCAGCCCGGCGCCTGTGTGACATCCACAGACTGGACACACACCATGCTGTGGGACATAGGTCCTGTGCACATCCCACACGGGCACACTGTGTCACTAGTCGTGCGATAGCTGCCTTGCTGGTGCGTGACACACACCCACGGTACCACCACAGCGGACGATTGTATAGACATGACAGTTGACATCCAGTTCTGCCGCTCAGTGGACACTACCATGCGGGGGTGTCAGTACTGTGTACATTGCACATGTGTTTACACGCGGCCCTGCTCGACGTCATTGTGGCACACATTGCACCTGCTATGGAACGCTTGGACATGGTCACTTCCTGTTACCTCCATTTTGGGTACCTATTCTGCTACTACATTGTCCCATATGTGCAGGCCATACATATCTTGTGTATGTATATAACATTAGCCCATCGCCCATCATGCATGCTATGCCTGTGATACTGTCTATGATTTGTGAACATATCCATCATGCCAGCTTTGCATTACACATAATTGACATAGTCGCCTTACTGCGTGATAGGTGCACGCCGTATGCGACATTCCGTGATGACATCGACGGTATATGCCCATGCACATGTGTGCTGTGACACTATACATAAATGTCCTATCCCCTGCTGTGGCACTTCAGTGTTGGATATCCACTGCCAACATCGGCGTGGGTGGTGGCATTGTTCTGTGTTTGCAACCCCTATGGCAGACCTGGGGTAGGGTTACCACCTGTGCCTCTTTGCAAGGGACAGTCCCTCCTTGGGCAGTTGTGTCCTGACAAATGTATCACAAATGGCAAATGTCCTGAGATTGTGGGACATCACTATATCCCATTCTTATGTAGGAGTTGCATAACATACTTGTTTATGTATGTACATTCCTAACTGTTACAAGACACACAATAAGCAACTGACCTGCTACAAGACTACACATTTCATTATGCAAAAGAGTAGAGTTCTAACCTTTGTACTGACCATGGGTATGTGTCCACCTGTAACATCTGAAGTGTGTCCCGACGATTTCCCACTTTGGCCTTTTGAAAGGGTGGCAAGCCGCCCTGGGGTTATCGCTGGTGTTTACATGTTGTCCCACTGCTGTGCACACGCTGTCCACAGTTGTTGGTATGCTGCGCTTTAGCATTACATATCCAACCTTCGCCTCTCTGCCTGATGGACAGGTATCTTTACCTACACACACCGCTCACATACTGTACAGATTCGCCATAATGATCGTATGCTACACACCAGTACATGTCGTGGGTTCGACATACCTTTCCGCCTTTTGTTCGAGTTCGCCTCTATTCCCTTGTTTCTCTTGTTTCTCTTTCTCTGTTTGGATTAGTTCGGTATGAACATACGGTTTGAATATCCAGGAGGTCTTCCTTATATTCGCCGTCGCCTGATGCATGTGGGTTAATCAAGCCAATAGCTGTTCCTCGGTGTGTACTTATGCGCATATCAGCGGTGATCCCCTTCCTTTCGCTCGCTACGCCGGCACTAGGCCATGGTTCTTTCCTCGTGGCCGCTGGTTATTTGCAATACCTTCGTGAGGATGGTATGTATTGTATCATGTTTGTGTGACTGCATCCGCTATGTGTGTTGTCGGGTACATTTCGCTGTGGTGTTAGCCGTGGATTGTGTGTGTTGGGTATGGTATTGTGTTCGACATGTGGGTCCCCGTGTCCTGGCGGCGCCTGTCGATGGCGCTGTGCATTCAAATGTGTTACCTGGCTGTTATTTTCCTGTACATAGCTTAATGCATGGATGCATGAGCCGCTGCTAGTGTTTCCCAGGAGCTTGTTGTGGGTATGCCGCTGTCATTCACTGCCTGTATGTGTTTGCTACTGTTTTAGCTGTTATCCCTTTGATATGTGCAATGGGGTATATCTGCGGATGTGGTTGACGGGACGGTGTGTGAGTCTTGCATTTATACATACCAGATATGCTTGTGTGTGTGCTCCATCCGTGCTTAGGAGCCGCGGGTTACCTGTGTGTTGTTCCGGGAATATTTGTTTTGTTGATGTCGCCTGCTGTCGGTGTCGCCTGCATGTGTGCTTCCTGCACGATTCCTCCTTCACATCGGGTTATATATCTGCGGATGTTCGTCCGCGCCTACCATCCATTGGCATTTTGTCGCTGATAGTTACGGTGATTGTGGTCCTATACTTGGGGCGGACTGTATGCTACCGTAGCCTCCTATTCGTGGTGCCGCTTGCTTACGCCACGGTCGTGGAACACACCGCTGTATTTACCGGACCGCGGACTGTTCACGATCGGTGCCGGATGGCACATTCGTATTTTCGCCGCATATGCCTGATGCTGTGTAACGCTGCCGACGGACCGTGTGGAGTGTACGCTATGGCCGCCATACCTACGGTCGTGGTTTGTACATGCGCCCTTTGCATCTCCTGTTTGCTATGGCCCTGTGGTACACTTTGGGACATTTGGCGCTTTGCATCATTTTACGCCGCCACGCATAGCCACTGAGGAGATGTCGGTACTACTTTGTGGGTACTGCTGTACATACGCCTATGATTCCTGTACTGTATGCCTACACCTATTATTACACTCCGCTTGTGACATGTCACCTTCATACACAGTTTACAGTGGCACACACATTACACACACACAGCGGAACACACGACAACCTCACCTCACACATACACATATTGCCGCCATGGCTGTCAACCTTCTATTGCCGGAGTGGGGAACACACACAGTAGTAATGTGAAACACATGGGCATAATGTGGAACACATAGTAATGGCATAGTGACAACTTCAGCTAAGTAGGTCATAGGTTGATTATGATATGATGATTTACTTACAGTGAAGAACCTTTAATGACTTACTATGAGTACATTGTATTTACCAGGATGTCATTTATATACATTCCTAACAATGGTTGTTTGAGAGACATTTTCAATGTGGAACTTGGAGGAACTGCGAGGAACATGCACTGTTTTACACCCCAGATGAGGTACGCCTCATAATGTCGCACACTTCACTGGTATGCTTTCCGCCAGACCGACGGTTGGACACAATACCTACGCTATCGCCGGTGGCGGCGTATCTCCGCGACTCATGTCCTGTGGATATGACACGCACATATGTAGGGTTGCCACCTTTCAAATGGCCAAGGTGGGACATTTTTAGTACGTACGTCAGGTTTTGCATGCCAACACATATCCACGTGCAGTACAGAGGTCAGCGATTCACTTTTTGACGGAATACAAAGCTGTAGCATTACAGTTGCTTATTCTGTTTATTATCATATTTAGATGTTTCTTCTACAAAATAACTGTTTTCTGCAACTGATAGCGTAATTATGGGAAATGGTTTTGTCCTACAATCTCAGGACATTTGCCATTTTGTCATTGTTTTTGCAGGACACAACTGCCCAAAGGTGGACTGTCCTCACAACGTGGGACAGGTGGTGACCCTACACATATCCCGCTACTGTACCGCGGACCGGTGACCATCCCGACACGCTGATATGTATTGCTGCAGCTTAACATTGCCATGGCTGGCGCTAGCTGCCCTGCGCACCGTCCAGGATGATCGGGTTGTCGGTGACTATGTTTAATATGTGGTGATTTCAAGGCCTTACTTATCTGTGACCTTGCATCCCTGGGTTCCATATTACCCTGTTGTCCTTTCTATCTGTGTATGCGCATATATTTCTACATGTGTACTGATATGTATTTCGCATCTGTGTATGCAAATGCGCATATGTGTGGTCGACTTGCGCCGATAGTGGCAGCATATGGCTACGCCGCGGTGCTGTTGAACCGGGCGGCGCTGAGGTGTTGGCGTTCCATGCTCTGCTGACTATTGGGTGTGCAGTGTTTGGCCGGTGCCTTTGTTGGAGTCACACATACGTCCGCACATACGGTACACATTACGGGCGGACATGTTTGTGTGGCGGCAATTTTACTATGTGTGCAGGTCAGGCGGTGTCCGTCCATGGGGCCTACACTGTCAAAGTATGTGCTATGCGCTCCTCTTGCCAGGGCGTAGGCATATTGGGTACGCCTCTGTCTACCTACTGGGGCTGGCTCAGTGTGTCCGTGGCGACGCACGCCCTGTGCCTGTGCTTGCCCTGGCAGTTGTGGCGGGCTTGGTGGCCCTCCGCATTATGTCCCTGCAGCAGCTGTTTCCGCAGAATCATATTGTGTAGCATACAACATACTATGAATATGTGGGCACTTGTGCCTGGAGAGTACTGCAAGGCTCCACCGGATGTATCCAAGCACCGAACCGTGATTTCAACATCCCAACACACGCCTATGATTATTCTCGCTTGTGCGGTGCCTCATTTTGGCGCTCTTGCATGTGTGTGTGTGCATTTCTGATGGGTGTCATCAACCACGGCTCCAGTGCGTAGCCAGCATCCCCCACAAGGTGACCTTGTGTGATGTCCCCACTGGCTAATACCTGATACAGCTGTGAGGCATGCCAGATATGCGAGTCGTGGTAGCTTCCAGGGCTGCCAGCACACACATCCATGATAATGCCCCGGGCATTGGAGACGACCTGGCAATAGAAGGAGGGGTATCCCTTGGGGTTTATGTAGCGCCTACCCTGCTCCCCAGGTGGTGACTTGATTTCTATGTGCGCATAGTCTATCGCACCCAGGACCTCCGGTATTGTGCCACACGGTGGAAGCGGGCGATATTGCTAGCCAACTCCTCCTGAGATGTGGGGAACTTTATGTGCTCATCGCCATGTGGTAACATCGCATCCACGATCTGCTGTAGTACCCTGGTTGCTGATGCCTGTGTGATCCCCATTATCTCCCCGTGGGCCTTTGAAGGTACCTGTAGCCAGTATTCGCAAGCTCACACATACCTTTGTGTCCACTGGGATGGGCTCCCTCTGTTGTCTCTTGTTCTCAGGCGGCCGCACAGCTCCACTATTTGCTGTAACGTGTCCCTGTCCACCCTGTAGCGCACTACTATCTCCAGGTCTCGCAGCCCCTGGTAGGTCACCCTTGGTCTGAGCACTCTCCTTCTCCTGTGAGGCCTACGGTAGTTGTCGGCACCACCCTCCGCAACTCCGTCTGTCTCTGCCACATACCTATGCATCACGGCCAGGGCGGCACCCAGCATATACATGTTAAAAGTTCCCCGCCTGTTTACACCCTACGGTGCGGCGCTTGGGAAATCGCGCTGTGTGTTGTGCGATTCACATTTATTACTGTTGTGCTGTATACCCGTGATGTCATTGGGTGTGTCCAGCGGCCCTATCCATGGATTATTTCCGTGGTTTTACGCTTGCAGCTGCAACGGTACTGCCTGTAGTGTAACATTACAGTTGCCTGCATTGCCTTCGCCTGGCATCTTACATTACTGCATCCTGCACGCATATGGCATATGATGCATTTTATCTGCTGCCGCAGTTATGCTACATCTGTACTTGGCTGTGCTATTTCGGTTCTTTGCTCTTTGCATTTCTACTACATCCCCTATTATCTTTGCTCTCATATGCCTCCCCTTTCCCGTTCTGCAGGAGTCTGCATGCAGACTTATCAGCTGGCGGGCGCTTGCCCTTCCTGCATTGATTGGTGTTAATTGCTCGCTACGGATACATTTACACTGCTTCCGCGATTTCCTCGTATTCCCAGCATTACCTTCCTCTATCCCTGGTTGTGTCCGGTGGGGCCGCCACATGACTGGTTTCGGGAACGAGTCATCCTCGCGGCACATGCATTTGTACGCCAGATTCTGTACTGTCAGCGATCTATTTCCTAACACGCCAGTCATGATGTTGTGATGTGCATTGTACAGCCCAGATTTGCTGTCCTCCAATATCCTTCCTCCTACGGTGGCACACCCTGTGTGGTTGACATGTATCTGGTGTAGGCCACCGGTGTAGTACCGCTACCGCTTGCTCCATCCTTACGCTGGCTCGCTTTTGCGATTCACTATTATCTGCCTCATTTGCATGGAATTGACTACTAATACCTGGTTACGGCGCCGACACCGCTTCCACTCCTTGACAACCATTGCGCTGGGGTTGCAGCTTTACATACATACTATGGTGTGTGGTGGCTGTGCAGCTGATTTGTGTTCTAATGCTCTTTTCGACATTATCATATTATTTCATTGCTTTACAACTTCTGTGCACACATCCCGGGTCTGCTGTTCTTTCTACGCACGCGCCATTTATGTCATTTTTACATTTTGTGCATATTTTCTTTGGACATTCTCGGTGCCTTTCCACATTGGCATATTGCACCTATATGATACCTGACTTTGACAGCCTTCCGCTACTCCTCCGTATGTTTGGGTAAATGTAAACCGCTTTTTTGGTTTACATTTCCGCGTTCTTACGCTTACGCCTGCGCCACTTCGTGGATCGCTATTGCCCTCATTTGCATGGTGCAATACCGCACACAGTGTGTTTTGCATACCTACGCTGGGTGTCGGAGACGGTCCGCGACGCCGGCAGTGCACGTGGAATTCATTCATACCTGAATCCCCCAGCAGCCATATTTGGCGCTATAACGCCAACGCTATGCGGGCGCCTGGCGCAAGGTTCATGAATCCCGGGGCATGTGTAAAAGCAACAGAGATCTTGCTTTCTGTTGATTTTTTTAAATTTGTCTCGCTATGTTAAATGGTTTAATATAGTGAGACAGCTTTAAAATAAGCAACGGAGATTCTGTTGCTTTTTAAAGCTGTCTCGCCATGTTAAACCCATTTGACATAGCGAAACAGTAAAAAGCAATGGAGATTTTGCTTTCTCCGCAGTTGTTTTGCCCACAGCTCCGATGTACTGCATAGGCATACGCATGAGCAGTACATCAGAACCGCCGAATACCAGACAGCCGCGGAAGGGCAGCAAGGAGGTATTATAATGCCATTATTTAAGAAAAGTAATTATTTTTTCTTAAATAATGTCATTAGATAATAGCAATAACTCATTTTCTGGTGGTAATGTTGATTACCCACGGTTGGCTTTGTTTGGCCACTTGGGCTCGTGACCAAACCACGCCAACCGCGCTGTGCGCGATTCACATTTATTACTGTTGTGCTGTATACCCGGTGATGTCATTGGGTGTGTCTGCGGCCCTATCCATGGATTATTTCCGTGGTTTTACGCTTGCAGCTGCAACGGTACTGCCTGTAGTGTAACATTACAGTTGCCTGCATTGCCTTCGCCTGGCATCTTACATTACTGCATCCTGCACTACATGGCATATGATGCATTTTATCTGCGCCGCAGTTATGCTACATCTGTACTTGGCTGTGCTATTTCGGTTCTTTGCTCTTTGCATTTCTACTACATCCCCTATTATCTTTGCTCTCATATGCCTCCCCTTTCCCGTTCTGCAGGAGTCTGCATGCAGACTTATCAGCTGCCGGCGCTTGCCCTTCCTGCATTGATTGGTGTTAATTGCTCGCTACGGATACATTTACACTGCTTCGCATTTCGTATTCTCAGCATTACCTTCCTATATCCCTGGTTGTTGCCGGTGAGGCCGTCACATGACTGGTTTCGGGAACGTAGTCGTCCTCGTGCACATGCATTTGTATGCAGCGCATTCTGTACTGTCAGCGCATCTATTTCCTAACACGCCAGTCATGATGTTGTGATGTGCATTGTACAGCCCAGATTTGCTGTCCTCCAATATCCTTCCTCCTACGGTGGCACACCCCTGTGTGGTTGACGTGTATCTGGTAGGCCACTCCTCGGTGTAGTACTGCTCGCCGCTTGCTCCATCCTTACGCTGGCGCCCGTTTTTGCGATTCACTATTATCTGGGTCATTTGCATGGAATTGACTACTAATACCTGGTTACGGCGCCGACACCGCCTCCACTCCTTGACAACCATTGCGCTGGGGTTGCAGCTTTACATACATACTATGGTGTGTGGTGGCTGTGCAGCTGATTTGTGTTCTAATGCTCTTTTCGGACATTATCATATTATTTCATTGCTTTACAACTTCTGTGCACACATCCCGGGTCTGCTGTTCTTTCTACGACGCGCCATTTATGTCATTTTTACATTTTGTGCATATTTTCTTTGGACATTCTCGGTGCCTTTCCACATTGGCATATTGCACCTATATGATACCTGACTTTGACAGCCTTCCGTTACTCCTCCGGTATGTTTGGGTAAATGTAAACCGCTTTTTTGGTTTACATTTCCGCGGTTCTTACGCTTCGCCTTCGCCACTTGGATCGCTATTGCCCTCATTTGCATGGTGCAATACCGCACACAGTGTGTTTTGCATACCTCACCTGGGGCGGAGACGGTCCGGCGCCGCCCCGGTACTGCCCGTGGAATTGATTCATACCTGAATCGCTCAGCAGCCATATTTGGCGTTATAACGCCAACGCTATGCGGGCGCCTGGCGCAAGGTTCATGAATCCCGGGGCCTGTGTAAAAAGCAACAGAGATCTTGCTTTCTCTGTTGATTTTTTTTTTAAACCTGTCTCGCTATGTTAAATGGGTTTAACATAGTGAGACAGCTTTAAAATAAGCAACGGAGATTCTCTGTTGCTTTTTTAAAAGCTGTCTCGCTATGTTAAACCCATTTGACATAGCGAAACAGTAAAAAGCAATGGAGATTTTGCTTTCTCCGTTGCTTTTGCCCACAGCTCTGATGTACTGCATAGGCATACGCATGAGCAGTACATCAGAACTGCCGTAGAATACCAGACAGCTGCGAAGGGCAGCAAGGAGGATATACAATGCCATTATTTAAGAAAAGTAATTATTTTTTCTTAAATAATGTCATTGTATAATACAATAACTCATTTCTGGGGTAATGCTGGATTTACCACGGTTGGCTTTGTTTGGCCGGGCTTCGCTGCGTGACCAAACCACGCCAACCGTGGGTAAATCCAGCATTACCCACACCAGGCGTGGGTTATTGCTATATGAATGCCTTCTGATACACAACATGGACATAATAAAACCATCACAACTTAGCCTGCCTTAATTTCAAAACACTACCAATACTAATATTGTAATATTAATATTGTCATTTAAACCTGGGGGTCTACTGGCGTCAGTTTTTAACTGGCAAAATAATTCACGAAATTCAACCCTAAACTCCCAGGGTCAATAACTACTTGTTCTGGTTTAAATGACAGTATTAGTATTGGTAGTGTTTTGAAATTAAGGCAGGCTAAGCTGTGATGGTTTTATTATGTACATGTTGTGTGTCAGAAGGCATTCATACACTTTTTAGTATGTTGCTTAAGTATGGTTATATGATGTTTTTAATGTTTTGTAGTATTGTTGTATGCATTCTTTTAGGCAGGCTGATTTTGCACATTGATTTAGAGTATAAGTAGTGTACAGATGTGGTTATTTGTTGCAACTACATTCATTCATTTATATATTCCGGTCAAGGGGGTTATATTGATTTTTAATGTTTATTAATTTGTATTTGAATTATGTATGTTTTAGCAAGAACACAGTCATGTACTAGAACGGAATGTTTAATATTTATTATAAGATGAGAATAGGGTATTTTAGTACAGACTGTTTACTGTTTACAGGTTTATACTATTGCTATTTTGTTTTTTTGAAGCTTTGCTCTTTTAAGAAATTCAATATTTAAGTAAATTTATCAATTATTTAATTATTAGAACATAGCATAGTATATTTAAGCACTGTTGTTTAACAATTCTTTGTTCTGATGAAGCTTTGCATTAGCAAAGTGAAAGCGCGCTTAACGTAATTCAATTTGGTTTTTCTGTTCGTTACTTATTGGAATTGCTCGTTGGATTAAACAAGTGTTTTAGAGCTTACTGGCCAGATTCTGGTTTATTACTGCCTTGGAGCTGAACTGTTTTTATTCATTATTATGATGAAACTTATGTTAGGTTGCACACTTTCTGATATATTGGCATAATTGAGTAATGGACTATTACATACAATACAAGATGCAACAAATGACACTGAAGAGGCATGTTAAGTTACATTCTGGGTTCTTAAACTGGTCTAGTAGTGTAGTACTGATTGTATACTTGACATGCAAAAGCACCCAGGAACAACATGCTAAGTTATAAACAAAGTATAACAAATATAGTTTTGTGCATGTATAAAAGTTACCATCGGAATAATATCAAATAATTACAGTAACATTTGCACTTTTACAAGTTAAACTTGTATCACACATAACTGTTACTGTTTTAATGCAAGTTTATATACTATGTCTCCTTTAAAAAAGACAGTCTGCTTTATATTAAACATCCCCACAAATAGTGCTTGCTGAATCAAATGTTATTTCTTTGAGTGCAATAGTTTTTTTTTAGTGATTGGAATGCTTTGGGATGTTTTTGCTGTTTTGGATGAGTTTTGGGGATTGATGTGTGGTGTGTAGGTGGCTTGGATTCACTTACAAGCATTTTTGTGTGAATTGTAACTGATAGACTGTTCATTTTCAAGCCCATATCATGAGGACCAGTTAGAAACAACTTAGAGTCATGAGCACTTTTGTGATGCTATGATAGTCTTGAAAATTCTACAATGTCCAGGTTACTTTTTTCTGTATAAATGTAAGTCATAATATTTTGAATCATATGATAAGAGGTCAAAGAATACAAGTTAGATAAGCAAAAGACAGTTGCATTCTAAATCACTGTCAGTTATTAAATAGTTCTGAATGCTTGCAGTATACCAAAAGGATAGTTTATATGCTACTCTATAGAATGATACTTCTGATAAAAAAATTAGGATTGTGTTTCTCTGTTATTGGCTCTTTTTATTGATAACAAAACTTAATTTCACAGAACAATTTATTATGGAAAGTTTGAATCTTAAAAGGCAAGATTTTCAGATGTTTGTTCAGATACCAGTAGACACATAATGTTTAAGAAAAAAAATAGGACTGATTCTATATGTAGTACCAGATTAAAGAGTATCAAATATATAAGGGTAAATATAAATCTGTTATTATATAATACACTACAGCAGGATTACAGTTAAAATATTAAATGTAGGACTATAGTAATAGTACAAGACATACCCCCAGATTTACTAACCTTCCATTCAGGACTAATCTAGTCCTGCACGGAAGCGGCAGTTTAAGAGGAGGATGTCAGCACGCCATGCATATTAATGAAGGTGCGCTGCTTGAACTCCTAATGCTACACGGAGCATGGATGAGTGCACGGGGCATGTCAGAGTGCAGATCTCTCAGAATAAACATGCCCCTGCAAAGTAGAACAGAAGAATGTGTAAATAAATGAGCGGGACCGCTCATAAGTGTCTGCATATCCCCACCAACAATCCCCATGTGTTCAACAGCAACAGTACAAACGCACCCCTGCAAAGTAGAACAGAAGAATCTGTAAATAAATGAGTGAGGCCGCTAATAAGTGTCTGCATATCCTCACCAACAATCCCCAAGTGTTCAACAGCAACAGTACACTTAAATAAAATGAAGAAATCCTTGTAGTTATTTTTTTTAAAACCCTGAGTACAACTAACCATAGGTGCGCAGGTTTGCCCATCGCTTAGCTACGGTTAAAGCAGCTGAAAAGGCTAAAGAGGATAATAAGGAATATATATGCAACTGGAGTCACGCAGCAATAGTGTAGTGGTTTGAACATCTGCCTAAGAAACAGGCATTCCTGGTTTGAATACCATTGCAGCACATATCATTTTCCATGTGAAATCTGTATATGAGCATATTCTGACATCTTTTTGCCGTATAACCTACATAATAACATTTAAATGAGAACTGGAGTACTGCATTAAATGCACATGTGGTGTCACTATCATAAGGAATAAGGAACTAGTAAGCAGGTTTCAGCAAAAATAAGCAGTAGTAAGCGTGTTTAAGTGTGTATGCGCGGGGGTAAGCATTGCCTACACATATTAAGCAAAGTAGAAGCTAAATGAGTGTAAGAAACTGTAATCAGAGGTTAGCAGTGCTTACCGCCACTTAAACCTGTGCAAACCTGCTTACAACTGCTTTAAAGTGCCTTAATCACTCTGTATCCAACGGCCCATGTTCTGTCCAGCAAAAAAATAGACAGCCTCTGCAAGGCTCAAACTCTGGACACTATACACTAAAGTCACAGTAATTAACCACTAAGCCATCATAGCAAGAGAAATGAATGAGGTATCAGCAAACTAATCCTCACCACAGGAAAACCAAACCAAACATGTGAACTGTGTGAAGTGGTATAACCTTCTATATAACATAAATATGTGAACTGGAGTACTGCAGTAAGCATAGATCTGAGGTGTGATTGTAATAAAGTGTAGAAGTGCCCAGGTCCCCATACAGTGTATGTACACATGAATCACTGATGCCAGACACATATATAACCTGTAATAAAGAATAAATCATTGCCAAATGGCAGATATATTGATAATTAACTATTAAGCAATGCTAACCGCAACACAGCTCAAGTTAGTAAATGTAAGCAATGTGTAGGGGAGCCAATTTAATCTGCCTAGTGGTATACCTCTTTAAGCAGTGCCAGCCTTACATAAGCAGGTGTGCCCATAGCTTAGCCTTTTCAAAACTGGCCAATCAAGGGAAAGTGCGGGAAAATGGCCATATTTAAACCCCACAGGTGGGAATACTTCTCATAACTGGTTGTAGCTTCCTACTGCAGGCAGAATGGCTGGTGTGGGTGAAGGCACTCAGAAGTCAAAATTCATGATATGGCTCCTGGTAAAACACCATGATCAGAGACTATTGCAAGGCAGTACCAGGGCTCGCAGTATAAAATGGAGGCCTGGGACAGACTCGCCCATGACCTCACCAATGCCACAGGTATCCCCTGGACTGGTGAGCAGGTCAGGCACCACCATGCTGACATGAAGTGGCAGAGGGGGTGATGTACTGGAACAGTGGATCCAGGAGTCTTGGCAGATGCCCAATTCTCCATTACTGAGTAAGTACTCATTCTACTAAGTAGTAAATGCTTGTCTAGCTTGTGTATAGTATAGATAGGTATGGCTAAATATCACTGCATTTCTCTGAAAGCTGCAGATGAGCAGGCTGCGAACCAGCAAGCCCATGATGCTAGGCTGCAAAGGCTGCATCATGAGGCAGGTTAGTAATCAGTCTTCATGTACTGTCATAACAAATAAATATAAGAGCCTTAGAAAGTGTTTTACCAGTAGAAATAAATATGTAATAGTCTGTGAATAAAGGTATAACCCCTGGAGTGCTTCTGTTTACTCTTCTTTCATATGTTGGCGATCTGTTCCATAATATAAATAGTACTGTTGTATCTTAATCACTGTCACCCACACTGTGGTATGCAGATAAAATGGGTATGAAATCCTGCATAACAATGTTGGAAGTGCCAAGAGGTCAGTCATATCTTACAAGTTAGGAAGACTTAGATAGAAAACAGTGAAAAGCTTTACATCAGTTTCCTGATAGCACAGTGTACTGTGATGTTAGCCTAACATTCTTTGTCACACACAGCAGGGGTTTGAATCCTGGGAGTGCTACTAAGTTTTATGCATAATCATACCCCACAACCGTACAGCTTTTGATACAATGTTCAGATAGAAAGCTGTATGCATAATTACACCCAACAACTGTACAGAATTTGCTAGAATGTTCAAATTGTAAGTTTATGCATATTCATACCCCACAACTGTTCCAATCTGTCCAGCATGTCCAGATAAATGGCCCATATCACCAGCTTGGTACCCTGTTCCCCTGAAAATCCAGTGTGATGATCCAAGAAATGTAGGCAGATGTCAATGACATATAACTGATAGTCAAATGTGTACATAGTCAGAGAATGTATATGAAAACAAACCTGTCATTCTAGCACCTCACCCAAAGTGTATGACAGCAACTCTCAACATATGTTGCATTAACACCTGCAGCCTGTCATGCTTGTATGTAAGACACAGGTCATGTATATAATAATCTATAAACATACCAGTGTACAATATAAGGCCATTGTGTAGTGTAATAATACATGTAAGGGAAAGATCACAGCAGTGACTAAGAATGTTATGAAAACTACAAGGATATATTAGTTGTTAATTGAACTCTCTGTCTCACCCCTACCATATGTGAATAATAACCCATTGACACTCCTCAACTGGTATGTGTACATTCCAAACTTTTGTTGGGACATATGTTCTAATGGTTTATAAATATTCACATTTGTTTCTATGCATGTGTCATGTTAAAATACACCCATATTGGTGGCCTGTTGCCATCAATGAAACCTGCATGCTCCTGTAATGGCCACTGTTGTTCCATATATGCATGTGTTCTGCTTGCTCTGCAACTGTGTTAAATCTGGTGTGTTGGGTTAATGGGAATACCTATTCATGCCATTATAACTAATCCTGAATGCTGTTGACTGTTACTAACCCATATCTGTCATAAACCTACGACAACACAGCTCATATGGGAAGGCCGGTCCCAGCAGACCCACCTGTCCCACCTTAGCTGGCCATGGCACCGGGTACCAGCACAACTGGGGCACAGCCTGGCACCTCCTCCTCTGTGGGCCCTATGCCACCATCGGGTGGAACCATTGCAGGGGATGGGGCTTGCCTCCCTTCAGAGCGCTTGCGGAGGGGAACCTGTCACCCGTCAACAGGTCTGGGCCATGTTGCATAAGGGGCTCAATCTGGAGTATTGAGAGCGGCTACGCCAGCTTGAGGGCCAAGTGGTGCTATGAGAGGGTGAGCCTGCCCCTCCTACACAGCCATTAGCACAGCCACCTTCAGGGCTGTGAAGGTGCAGTGGTGACTGCCCCTGGGTGGGGACCTCAGTCCCACTGTTTCTAGTTCGGGGCTCATGGGTTTGCGACTTCCAAACACCCCTCCCTGTCCAAGGTGTTTGCCCCCCACATGGGTCAAATACCAGCCCTGTATGAGTCTTGTGTGCCTTGTCTGTTAACCTACCCAACCTACCTCCCCAAATATACCTACTACCCCTCCCCAACATCCCACTCTCACCTGAAAAAAAAAAAGGCAATCTGTTCCCACAAAAAAATCTCGCTCCATACATAGCTGTCCATTTTGCACATGTCCACTGGACACATGTGATCTGGTCTAATTAGCATTACAATGAATATATGTTGTCTTCACCCCTCTCCCAGAGGTTTGAGGGTCCAAATGTACCTGCAAATATAGTGTATATGCACAGCTGTTGCTGTAGAAGAAATGGGCATCTATGGACCTTTCCTATACACTTCGTGCACATGCCTAGCTATTTTCCCTACTGTCTTTCCCTCTTTGTGCCCCATTTTTCATCACTTTCCTATCAACTTCTTTTTCTTTTCTTTTAAAGAAATTAGTATGGGGGGTAAGCAGCAGTCAGCACTGTTAAGCAGCAGTAAGCGGGTTTGTGCAGGTGTGCACGGGGGTAAGCAATGCCTACACAGGTTGAGATATTCAAAGCTAACTGACTGTAAGAAAACATAAGCGGAGGTTGGCAGTGCTTACCGTCATCCAAACTTGGGCAAACACACTTACAACTGCTTAAAAGTGCCTTAATCCCTCTGTAGCCAGAGTCCCTTTTTCTGCCCAGCAACAAAATAAACTGCCTCTCCAAGACTCGAACCCAGGGACCTACACTCCATACACAAAGTGATTTACCACTAAACCATGGCAGTCAACATCCTCTAAGCTCCACCTCACAATTACCTTTTTTCAATTTCCACCATTTGATCCTTGGTTCTGCCCTCACACTCATCCTCCTCTTCTTGATCACAAATGTCATCCTACAAACCACCATCCTATGCTGCCTAACTACACTTTCCCCTGCCACCACTTTACAGTCTCTAATCTCCTTCAGACTGGCCCTTCTACATAAGATATAATCCACCTGTGTGCATCTTCCTCTACTCTTGTATGTCACCCTATGCTCCTCCCTCTTGTTAAAATACGTATTCACCACAGCCATGTCCATCCTTTTCGCAAAATCCACTACCATCTGACCTTCTGCATTCCTTTGCTTAACACCATACCTACCCATCACTTCCTCATCCCCTCTGTTTCCTTCACCAACATGCCCATTGAAATCTGCTCCAATCACCACTCTCTCATTCTTGAGTACAGTCATCACCATTTCATCCAACTCACTCCAAACTTTGTCTTTCTCATCCATCGCACACCCAACTTGTGGAGCATATGCACTAACAACATTCATAATTACACCATCAGTTTCCAGCTTCATAAACATCACTCTATCCAACACTCTTTTCACCTCCAAAATACTCTTAGCATACTGTTCCTTCAGGATAACCCCTACCATTTCTCCTCCCATCCACACCATGATAAAACAATTTGAACCCGCCTCCAATACACCTAGCCTTACTCCCCTTCCATCTGGTCTCTTGCACACACAATATACCAACCTTCCTTTGGTCCATAATATCAGCTAGCTTTCTCCCTAATCCAGTCATACTGCCAACCTTTAAAGTTCCGACCCTCACTATCACAGTCCTAGCCTTTACCTGCCTTAGGTTATGTCTTCCCCCTCTTCTCCTCCTTCGGGCAACAGTAGCCCAATTTCTGCCAGCACCCTGTTGGCCAACAGTACTAGTGGCAGACATTGTTAACCCAGGCCTCGACTGATCCGATATGTATATCTGTACTGTTGTCCGCATGTATGATTTGGCAAAATTTTACACCGGATGCCCTTCTTGACGGAACCCTCCCCATTTATCCAGGCTTGGGACCGGCACAAAGAAATGCACTGGTTTGTGCATCCCCAGTGCCTGGGTTATTTATATATATATAAATACATAAATACATATATATATATATATATATATATATATATATATATATATATATATATACACTTGAAAAAGCCCGTTACGAACGGGCGAAAACGCTTGTGTTATATTTTTTTGCTGTCGTGGATTAAAAGAAGATTTATTTTACTTGACTGGTGCCTGCTATTTCAGCCTTTTTTGGACTGCTTGAAATCTACTTAACTACATTTGTGGTTTCATTAAAAGGATAAATTGCCAGCAGAAGAAGGGGTTTTGGTTTGCCGCATTCTTCTTTTTAAAAGTTTTCTTTTTGCTGTTCACTGGTTTATTTATATATACATATATATATATATATATATATATATATATATATATATATATATATATATATATATATATATACATACATACATATATAGATATAGCCATATGAGATATATATAGGTACATACACATATACACACACAAAAGCTATCAGTAGCCATACATATGTAGATGTAGTGTGGAAGTACTGGAAGCAAAGTGTATCCTTCAGCCACAAGCCCTTTAACTGCCACCTGTGAAATGTGTAGTGTGGCAACCATTCCCACAAATGAGAATACTGACATTAAACATATACCCACCCACAATTCAAAGAACATGACACGACACACAGGTATGCATACACAGATAACCTTTATTTGTGTACTATACAATAATGTATGCCAGTACTTACATCACATAAGGTTTGAAATATGTAATCAGTGATGAACGCAAGGCCCACACAAAACAGTACATGCAAGCAATGTGGATGTATAACATACTATGTTGTCCAGGCCAAGGCCTTCAATTAGTACAACAGTCTAAACAGGATTTTCCTTCAGGATACGTAACAAACAACAATTACAGATGTAGTTCAGCAGCCTCCAAATACACCCTGTAGTCAAGCCCTAGGGGGGAAAAGTAGCACTTGTGTTAATGTCACAGTATCTTGTACATAACATTGCTTAACCTAACATCTCACAATCACACTGAATGACCCTCATCTTAACAGTTATATCCCTGCAAAGGTGTCATAGCCTAGGTTAATGGCATTGAACCCCCCCCCCCCATAAAAGGCTGTACAAGGGCAAGGAGCACTGTGTACCACACATTTACCTCTGGAAGTTACAAGGGCACATATGTGTTCTCCAGCTGCTGCCCCCATATATATGGACTTGGCCCAACAGTTGGTGTGGGAGTCCATGACATGACTGGGATGATAGCAGTAATGGTAGCAGTAAATAATGATAGGCCATTACCTAACAACCCTTTCTGCATCACATCAGGACAAAGACTGGCATATATGTGGAGGACAGAGGCAGGAACATAGGGCCATATTTGCATTATTGCTGTTACACGCCCTGGAAGTTGCTGGTGTAACAGGATTCATTGCAGCATACCCTTATGCAGGAATATGATACTGAAATACAAATGGATGAAGCCATGTACTGATAGCACTCAACAGACAGAATGCCACAGATATATCTGGGGCAATACCTGTGTGGCGCACAGACAAAACCTAACAACCAATCCACCTGGTATCATATGGATAGGCCCACAGTTGAGATCTATGCAGACAGACAACATTCTATGAAAAAAGTACCATGTACACAGAAACCCTGTAAGAACAGCAAGATACAATGCACACAACAACACTACTCATGCTGTCTGTAGGTCTGGAACCTTACCCAAATGTGAATGTGGCCAGTGTCTGCAGGTTCTGTTGTAAGAAGTATTGCTACCTGCTGTCTGTAGCACTGATGTCCACACACAGGAAGGATGTCATCCATATTGGAAAGGTGAACGGACAATGCCCACAGAAGTCAGCAATTTAAAGTACAGGGTTGCCATGACAGTGGTTATCTGAAGTACTACACAGCGGGCTGCATGCAATTAGCAACTGGTGGACACTGATTGGTGCAGAGGCCACCATCTGATCATGTGCAATACCAACAAAAGCATGCTGCAATCTATTCAAACCAGCTCAATCACTCTACTGGAGAGACTGAGAGAGTGAGAGAGAGAGAGAGAAAAACAAAAAAGTCAATATATGTCACAAAGCTCAGGGTTGTGTTACAGTGGAAAAAAAACTAACAGGTATGTGTAACAGATATGCATTTACTTGCATGTAGTATATGGCATAGAATAATAGGATGTATATTGTGAAAGGATGTATATGTGCCATCAGTACTTGTTCCTGTAATGATGTTCTGCTCAACAACTGCACTGGACAATAGTGACAGTCCCTGTGGGCAGTGGGACATACCCGTCAAATGTGCAGATCAGCAGTGAATGGCAAATATGTGACCCATGATTTCTGTGTTCTGTAAATTACTGTGGCCAATGGCTGATGGGGGTATTAATACTGCCATGACAGACACATGGGTGAGAGACCACACCACCTGCAGGACAGTCATGTTAAAGTGTAGTATAGCATGCCCAACTGCCATAGCAGTATAATATGCTTATCTAAAGTCTGTCACCATATATAGCCCGCTAATTTTAGTCTGTGTTCACATGTGACACCTGTCTGTATTGCAGCAAGGTGTAACAGTTCAGCTGTGAAGTAAAGAGAGTTACATGAGTGTGGACCAGATGTTCATATGCACCCCACATACAGATACATATAAGTGTGATACATATTCACAGCTGTGTATGTCTACAGAACGTCGGACAGTTATACATATATACAGGTATATAAACAACACATAATGATATCTACACATATATGCACATCTGTATATATACATATATATATATATATATATATATATATATATATATATATATATATATATATATATATATATGTGTGTGTGTGTGTGTGTGTGTGTATGTCTATATATATATATATATATATATATATATGTCAATACATGTTCCCTGCCATGACATGTGTGAGAGAACATCACACATCAATACACAACATACCTACACACCCTTACATGGCTGCAAGATGGAGTGTGGAGTGTGGTGTGTAACCCATGTTGGGAACACATTGCAATTGTTTGAGAAGGTGGGATATATATATGTTGGTGAAGGGTATCAGGCACATATTGGTATGCAGGTCTGGTTGGGTGACAAACAAAACAGCGTACTATGCTGGTATATGACACGTGATGGTTAAACACTGTGGATGGGTAGTTACATTCAGAATGTGGAGGCCATTGAGCCCCCACATGGGAACAAAGGGAACATGGTGCCCACCCATGGACAGTCACAACAGCATCCAAAGGTGCCTGGGCTGTGGGCTGAGCAGGAGGAACATGCTTGTAAAACCTTGTGTATGTGTACTGCATGCCTCCAAGTGATGTAGCACATACCCCATGTCTCTGTGGAGCTCCCTATTCACAAGACCCTGGACCTAACTGGATGACAGACATATGTCTGTGTGTGCTCCATGGGGGGGCACCATCCCCTTAGGTGGTTCCACATGAAGGTAGTGCCAGAACCATAGATAATGATGTTCCATGGTGGGTCACGGATGTGATGTGGACTGGTAACATGTGCACATTAGGTGGGAGTGGTGTTCCTGCCTACAAATAACCCCTACACATACTGGTGTGTAACTGTCATGGAACATATGTGGGTTTTAATAGTCCACACAATCCCAGAACATGTCCAACAGCATGCATAGATATCCCCAATATCACAGAATGGCAGATCTGTAGCAATCACATAGCAGGCATACCACATGCATATGTGGAAACATAGTGGCAGTGACAATGGCATGCAGGTGAAATACTCTGTAACAGCCCAGAAACTCTAGTGTCCCCACAGGGCGCATGTCTATAAACACATAGCAGAAAGTGTTGTACAATACATGACCCAATGGTACATATACCAGAGGGTTCCCATTCAGAAGCCTGAAACATCATAAGCCTGAAAATCAAAATCCTGAAACCAAAAGCCTGAAAATTCAGAATCCTGAAAACTCAAAATCCTGAAAGCCCAAAATCCTGAAAGACCAAAATCCTGAAACTCAAAATCCTGAAAACACAAATAATGCTAATATGTCACTATAAAAACACTAATATCTACCAACTGACCCTGACCCTAACCCTAACCCTAAGGTCCGTCACTATCGCACACTCACCTGACCCGCGCCCTAAACCTAACTCACTTAAACCGCCCCTAACCCCAATATTTGTCACTATTGCATACATGCCTAACCTGTGCCCTAACCCTAACTCACTTAAACCGCCCCTAACCCTAAAATAAAACCAACCGCACACTTACCTGACCCCAACGCATGACCTAACACCACAGGGCTAACAATAGCAAAGCCACAATGACATCAGTATGTCTATTTTGTGTTTTCAGGATTTTGAGTTTCAGGATTTTGGTCTTTCAGGATTTTGGTCTTTCAGGATTTTGAGTTTTCAGGATTCTGAATTTTCAGGCTTTTGGTTTCAGGATTTTGATTTTCAGGCTTATGATGTTTCAGGCTTCTGAATGGGAACCACCAGAGACATACCACTAGCGTTGTGTGAACATTAAGTTGGAGCTGATATGGTGGTGGGAGTCTGATATGTGTATTGTATTATGGTAAACTTTCCATATGAGTTGCTCAGACATATTTCCATCATTATGTCTTTCAGGGAGTATGGCACACCCGAGGAATCCCACCTACAGTGCCGCTGAGGATGACATTATAATCACCAGCATCATCCAGAACTACCAGCTGCTGTTCTCACAGACAAGCCAGGACCAGCATGAGCAAACCGCCATGTGGAGCGATGTGGTCAGTAGTGACCTGCTCCGCCATGTATGTTGCCATGCCACTGACATGCAGGGTGACCACCTTGCAACGGGGGGCATAACATCCACCTCCCCCTTACCACAGTGGAGGAGCTGCTCATGAGTCTGGTAGTACCTGCCCACCCATAAGAGCTACAGACATATACAGTCATGGAGGTGGGTGCTACACACACAACAGACATGCAGCATGCAGGTAAGGTTCCATGGCATATCAGTCGACTACTGTAGTGTATGCATCTGTACAGGTAGATCATGCATATGTGAGATGTGGAGTCTGTTGCTGTGTTGTACTGACAAGCAGTAATGCATAATCTGTAGTACTGTGGACTTCAGCTGTTGTTGTACTGTAATATTGCAGCCACCCTGTAGCAATGCCACAGCTGTGGCCACTGACATTGATTCTATATCATCTCTATGTAGGTACCTCTGGGATACCAGCAAGGCAGCGGACGGATGCCGATGAGTATGGTTTAAGGTTATGCTTGGCGATTCACTGTGCATGTCAAAGCTAAGGTGTAGGCCAGGTACACATCTAACACACCTACCCATAATGCATGCTGTACATGTTCACTGACAGAGCACACACCTCACCAATGGGATTACCAGCCTCAAACACATGCAATACACAGACCATCTCAGACAACTGTGGCTACACTCCAGTGCACATTGCCCAGGCACAGTTGACATTTGCCTAACATACACAGCTATGTCATACACAAAGCAGTTGAACATGCTACACATAAAGACATCCCACTCCATCTGCAAACACACGCTCCAAGGTCTTAAACCTCATCAACACATTACGCAGAACATACTGGAGGGATAGGGCTCTGTCCTGAGGAATTCCCACACTCTGGAACGGACTACCCATACATGTCAGGCAATGCTACTCAATGGCCCTTTTTACAAAAACACTTGGCAACTGGATGGGAAATGGGGAATTCACCCTGGGTGGTATGTCTGTGCCACAGCCTGACAGGGGCACAGAGTAATAACATTAGTGGGTGGTGCATGGCTGGGAACCCCTGTGGCTAGGCTTATGTAGGGCCCAGGACCAATAGACCAGTACTCACCTATGAACCTATGTGTACCACAGGCAACATCAGCCAGGGCTCAATAATGGTCAATAATGGTCTCTACACTCACCATAGGTACAGTACATTGTGTCTGTGGTCAGTCTAATGGTAGTCTATCACTCATACACACACCACTGATGATGACATCTGTGAATACACATCAAGCACTCACTAAACACATGTGTCCACATGTAATCCAGAAACACAGAGGCTGTGAGCAACAGCGGAAACACAACTGACACACAGATACACATCCTGCAATGGTGTGTACACCTGTGAGGTATGGTGCACAGTACATGCCAGGGTGCTGAACAGATGCACAGCAATGCTGTGGACATGGGTGCAGTGTGTTCCATGGGGAGGCCCATCACCTACTAACAGAAGCCATGCATCACAGCCATGTATAATGTTGGTAATGGGGATTGACTACAGTTGCTCTGCATGCTGTTGAGCACCACATGTCTTGTATGCTGACATGTGTGTAATTACAGGTTTGTGTGTGATACTGTACTGCACCATCACCTGCTATTGTGTGTGTTACGGGGGTGCTGGAGCTGTTTGTAGGTGCTGTCTGGTGGAGTGTATGGGTTGCCATGTATGTCGACTGCATGTGTGTTTGTCTGTGTGTGTGTGTGTGTGTGTGTGTGTGTGTGTGTGTGTGTGTGTGTGAGTGTGTGTGTGTGTGTGTGTGTGTGTGCGCGCATGTGTGTATGTACTGTTTAGCAGTGATGTAAAGGTCTTACAGTCTGTCTCCTGTTTTCCCCTCACAGGTGGCGAGTTGGGGCTGGGTCGCCCCCACAGGGAATTTGATGTCACTTATACAGACAGTGACCATGAGGATAGGTGTGTTGAGGCACATGCAGGGTCATCAGGGGTTGCTGCTGGGCCACCAATTGACATCCCACAAGTATCCACCCCATGCACGCACACTGCCTCTACATATCTCATCACCGTTGGCCTTAGCTGAGGGACAGTCTATGGTTAGCATTGGCCAGGACTGTGTGTAATCTATGACATGTATGTCAGGACACAGCAGCCATAGCTAGATTACAGCAGCCATAGCCAGATGTCTGGTGGGGTAACATATAGGCAGATGTTCAGGAGTGCTTGTCGGAGCACTGCTGGTCATCATGCCCCTGGCAGACATGACACATCTATATAAACCACACGCACGTTACAGGCTGTCATGGAGGCACAGGCACAAATGGAATGGTACACCAGGCAGGGTCTAAGGGCACAGAGGGCTCATCACACCTCTGCAACTGACAGCATATGTGACCTAGCAGGTGCCATCCGTAATTACACTGAGGTTATGGATAGATAGTGGGGTGAGACATTGGATCTCATCCACAATGTCATGTCCATGTGTCAGGACAGGGTGGGGCAGTTGTGATAGCCATGTGGACATATGCCAGCAACACCAGCAGCTGCTGTCCACAGATCATCATAGCAGACCACGTGCAGGTGGCCCTGGCCAGTCCCAGGAGGGACCTGGATCCAGTGGACATTTCTCAACCTTGGGGGACAGTACTCAATCTGGTTTTGTACCTGATACTGCCTGTAGCACCCCTACCAGACACAGGTCCCATGTCCGTGGTCAGAGATGATGAACTGCAAACCCTGCCAGGTACAGTATGCAGCTTTCTCACAAATCCCTGTATAGGGCAGCCACATGGTGGAACTGTGTGCATGCAGACACACACACACACATAAACAACAAACCTGGGACAACCACATACTTGCACACACGACATCACCAGTGGCCCATGACAGTACTCAGCCCCCTCACACACACACAAATGTTGTCAATTGTATGGCTCAGCCTAGGCCTCTGGCAAACCAACAACAAACCTTGTGCATACGATGATACCTGTGCCACTCCCTGACATCAGTAACATCGATGTAGGGACAGGCTAACATGGTGCTGATGCACAGGGTGACTGTACAACAATGTAGCAATGGAATGATGTGTAGCATGTTGTCAGCAGTAAAGTGAAATGGTAATATCTTGTAAGGCGTAGCTGTGCAGCCATGACGCATCATAGCTGTAATTAACAATGTTGTATTGTTGTCAACATTATCTATTCTGATTGTGTTGTGTTTGTCCATGTGCAACATGGCTGATGGACGTAGTGGTGTCAGCAGGCCTTCTACAGTGGACACCAGTAAGTGTAGTGGGTGGTACATATAACATGGCTGGGTACAACCCACAGAGCCTTTGGTTTGGATGCAGTACAAGTACAAGAATGTACACATAGAGGTATGTCCCCATGGAGGTAACACATCTGTTGCACATGTAATCCCACCAAGACAAGACAGGCACAACCACACATTGTTATATATGCAGTCTGCAATGTGGATGACATTGAACATGCTAACAGCAGGGTGTATGTCCCTCTCCCTACTCTACTGTGATCCTCAACTCAGTAACATGTGTGTGCCAATGCCAGTGGCATAGCCCTACCCTTAGGTGGGTGTGAGGTGCTCAACTACTGTGAATGGTGTAAACAACAACTAACAATCTGATTGCATACACTGTACAGTATTACAGACAGTTATGTGGGGAGATAGACTCAACGGTAACTGCAATAATGGTAGATGTGTCCACAACAGCCACACCCAGTGAGTTATAGCAACCCCAGTAGTGCTGCACACCTCTACAGTGTAGAGGAGGGCATTTACATATCTATGACCTACGAAAGACTGTATGTCCATGGGATGGCACCTGTGGAATGTTGGTATTTGCCAAGCAGTCCTGGTGGAAACATATTCTGTGAATGGAGGTAAAGCCCTTAACAACTACACACATTCCTACATGTGGGATGGTGTACAAAAGCCTACTGTGATCTACATAGTCATTGTGCAGCTCCTAACCCTCATCTATACCTGTCGTGATTGGGTCAAGTAGGTATACCAGGTTCAGGTTGTATTCTCTGTCTTTGACAAGTCCAACATTGGCTGGGTCCCATGTGTTAAGATTACCAATGAGATTGGCCATGGGTTTATTGTTAATATGTTCCGTGTCCCTGCAGACCAGGGTCATCAGGTTAATGGGAGGTAGTTCCCAGCTGACATAGTGGATTTCTGGTTGTCCTTGCCAACATTGGTGAATCCA
>NC_056729.1:1309881511-1310044011 GCF_019279795.1 Protopterus annectens
TCCCATAGGACATGTAATATGTGGAAGCCATCAAGATCCCCAGGATACAGATACACAGACACATATATGTGTGTATCTATATATATATATCGTATAAACCACCCTGGTAAACGCCAAAAAAAGGTATAAACAGATACACCCTGGAGCTGAGTATAAATAAATAAAGAAGACAAACGAACCAATAGTCTTCAAAAAGACTTCTCTCAAATGTCTAATAGTGGCCAGAACACCTAAAAAGGTGTGACAAAGTGATCCTGATAAGGAACCCACAGTCAGCGCATACACAAGCCTTTCAATTCAAGGCACGTAGATAGAATAATGAAAGCACAAGCTTACAATGTCAATACCACCATCGTTGGTTTCCACTCACCAAGTATCTACAACAATGTCACTAGTTGCTCAAACAAGCTCAAACGAGCAAAGGAAAGTCCGCCCAAGTATCGTCAATGCATGTACCTGAGACAAAAATCCAAACGACCCAGTATGTCAACGAAAGTTAGTTAACGTTCCAATAAGTTGGCGTTTGAGTAAATTCAAAATACAACCCTTCGGTTCTGCATATGCGTAGAAGACAGTAATGATATCCACACGTGAATGTAATCCAAGCCACGATTTTTAGTTAAAAATAAATTTATTTGAATAGTGAGCGCTTTCGCGGGCAATCCACCCGCTTCATCAGACAAACAAGAACATAATTAAAAAACTAGTTTAAATGCAAACTAGCGCTAAAACTAATCCAATCCTGACTCAGGTATCAATCATGTGACTCCTTCCCTTCTATAGTCAATGTGAATAAACATGCTGTCAACAAGAACCAACTGCTCAGTAAATGGCTCCGTGTAGGTATACTACACAGAGTATGCAAATGCTGCAATATCACATAATGTCGATAGCTTGAAGTACACAGCATGCGCACATGCGTTACTGAGAATACAAATAACAATAACAACTGTATCCTGACTAAAACTTATACTGTAAACATAATGACATATAAACATTAACAATAACAATAGATAGAGTGTATACATAATAACTGGACATGTGCACTACTGAATAACATGCAGACCCTACTGAGCAGGAAACTATTGACCCAAACATAGTGTTTACTCCAACTGATGAGATGAAATAAAATAAAATAAAATAAAATATATATATGTATATATGATGAATTATGAAATGTCAAAAATTAAGTAAAATTAAATAAAATTAAATAAAATGAATTGATAAAAATGTAATGAAATAGATAAATACATGGATACAAAAACTGAAAATATATATAAAAGATATATATATATATATATATATATATATATATGTAAATGTGTATAAAAATGTGTATAAAACATATAATATGTATAAAAAGACAACTATAAAGCTAACCTGAATGGATGCATGTGTAAATGTACACACACACATATGCAAACATATACATATACATACATACATATACACATGTATGCACGTACATAAATACACATACATATATACAAACACATGCATATATACACACGTGCACACATGCATATACATATACACATGAACAAAAAATCTATCTGAGGGCCCTACCCTTCAGGTGCGGCTTTATAGATAGTACTTCATTTAAGCCTTTATCTCTGTGGGCAGCCAGCTTGCAAATCCATTTCAGTTCTGCCTGCTCAGTAAGATTCACAATATCCCCCAATATATTGCCCTCATTCACCACCTGTAGAACCTGAAACAAAAAACTGTGCTTGTCTCCTTCTCTCAAAGTGTGCTTTGCCAATGCACTATATTCTTCTTGTCTCCTTAAACAATAGCCATGATCCCGTATTCTCTCCTTTAGTGTCCTATTGGTTTTTCCTACGTAAAATGAAAAACAATGCACACAGTGAGCCACATATATAACATTTTTGGTGTTACAATCACTGTTGCAAGTAATGGTCCAAAGATGGTTCGTGGTGGGATGTCTAAAGTAGTGGGATTCATCAATGAATCTGCATTGCATGCATTTGCCACACTTGCTGGTTCTTTCGAATCCAGTCTTGGGTTCTATTACTGAGGTGGAGCTACCACATAGCAGCCTCTTCAAACTACACATGTTGCTATAAATGAACGATGGACTATCTCCTATCATTGTGGCTATTCGATTATCCACCGTTAATATGTTCCAATGTTTCTTGATTAGCTCTTGGATGACACTAAGTCCTCCACCAAATGGTAGAATAACTCCAAGTGGTCGTTCTGCATCCTTATTGCTCAAGTATACTTCTAGATCTGTACTCTCTGAGAAGTATGGCCTCGCTCTACTCTCCCTTAACTTATCCATCTTCTGGTATACTCTATCAATCTCACTTTGGGTATACCCCCTGATGTTAAGTCCTTCCTCAAGTACTGTTAGTCCTAAATGATAATCTTCCTCCCTTGTAGACAAACGTGAAATGCGCATTGCTTGACCCTTGATGATATTAGTGAAAATATGTGGGTGGTGCATGCTTTCTCTGTGGAGAAAGGAAGGCTTGTAACATGTTTTGCGATAAGTTCTGGTGTTGATTCTTCCATCTACCTTAAAGACTGTAACATCTAAAAAATCTACCTTCTCAAGGGATGGGTTAATGGTGAATTTCAGAAAAGAACTCTTAGTATTAAGCTCTTGATGAAAATCAAGAAGTTCTCTCATTGTTCCCTTCCAGAGAAAGAAGAGGTCATCCACGAACCTCTTATAAAAATAAATGCATGAATCTAGTATGATGTTAGTTTCCTCAAAGGTCGCCATGACTAAATTGGCATAGCTGTTAGCACAGCTAGTGCCCATGGCGACCCCCTTTACCTGCTTGTAACATGTTCCACCATAGAGGAAGACATTATTCTCAAGGATTATCTCCATTAATAATAATAGGAGATCAATTTTAGTAATGGAGAAGCTAGAATGCTTAGTTAGATATGACTTTAAAAATTGTATACCCTCTCCATTCGGTATGCAGGTAAACAAAGAATTCACGTCCATGGTGACCAAAATGATGTTATCTACCTCTTCAGGTTCAAGGACTCTCGAAGCAATGTACAACTCTCTTAGAAACTGTTCCGTATCTCGTAAAATATGATCAGATAGATTAACAAGATGTTTTAATTCTTGATCTAAAAATATGGAGATTGGTTCGGTAAGCCAACCTGAGCCTGCCACTATGGGTCTAAACTCAGGCTCATAAAGGCATTTATGTATCTTCGGAAGCCCTGAAATAGTAGGTATTAGTGGAAACTGTACTTTCATAAACTGGTGGATCTCCTCTGTCAGACTTCCTACCTGTCTACACTCCAATAGGGTTCTATCAATACTCTCCTTCATGCTATATACACATTCTGTCGAAATTGACTGATACGCATCCGTAGTAAGCATATTAGTCATTGTTGAATGATAGTATTCAGTATCTAAAACTACAATGGGGCCCCCTTTATCGGCGGGCCTGATAGTAATAGCGCTGTTATTCCTGAGATTGTGTAAAGCTTCAATCTGGGGCTTAGTTAAATTACTATCTATATCATTGTATTGTAGGTTATTACAGTTATATAAATCCTCCTCCACAGCTTGAATAAATATATCAACATTGCTGTTAATAGGAGGTATGAAGGTACTTTTCTTCTTAACAGGTAAAGCAAAATTGTCCTGATTATCATGAAATAGTAACTTAAGATATATATTTCTGGCAAAGAGTCTTAATGCTATAACAAACTGACTTATATCAATCTTCGTAGTAGGAATGAAAGATGTCCCTTTGTTAAGGACCTCCATTTCATGTATAGACAGGGTGTATTTAGAGATGTTATGCACTAAGGAGCTTAACCCCAGAAGTTCTGAAGTGTCTGTTGTTGCCCCATGTGAGTTTCTTTCCTCTTCGCCCCTCTGGCATAATCGTTCTCCAAAGGTCTCTTCCTGTTCAGTTTTATCGGAAAAGGGGTTTCCATGGGGTTATGTATTTCAACTCTCTCGAGCTGAATTTTCCTTCTAACCGCTCCAGCTAAAGTAGAAATGGTGGCGGGTGGGCTCAAGTTGCCCATAGATGGCACAACCTCTCCTACATCTTCATTGGGCGTGGTGTATAGAGAAGAAGTATGGCTTTCAACTGGAGATTCAATAACATCCACTATCACTGGTGGATTTTCATTGGTACTTGATTGGATGGTAATGTTACTGTTAACTGGGTTGATAGATTCTGGGCATTCCCCCAGAATAAGTTGAGTTGTAGGCTTAACTACTGGAGCTAAGTTGGTAGGTGGTTCCTTAATTCCATTTCTGTCTCTGACGATCTGCTCTCTTGCTGATGGAGCTTCTTGCATCCTTCCTGTGGCACGAGAGTCCCTTCTCACAGGTGCCGTACGTGGCCAAACAAAGACATGTTGATCAGCAAAGTCTCTCATGTCTCGACTCATCTTATTCCGCTTGGTATTTAGCAAATTGGTTTCATACCGACCAATACGGTCCAATAAATCATGCATGTAAATCTCACTGGGACTATCCCCCATTGCTGTAATCAAGCATTCTTGGTGGTTCAATATGTTAGTTTTACACTCTATCTCAATCGGTGAAAAAAACTCAATTAACAAATGCATGTACGCCCGGCTGGCGTTCAAATTGATTTGTTGCCATTTATGGAGTAACACTGGATAGAGGCTGCCATAAGTAGGCATATTGAGGATACGTAAACCCCTCTGTACTATGCCTTTAGCCAGACAAGCCTCCATGTGATGTCATTGAGCTTGGAGGCGTTTGATTTTGTACAGCTCATTTTCCAGGTCCCTCTTGATCGTTTTGATCAATGCCTCATCCATTGATGTAAGCTCAGTACTATTCATAGATACACGGCCATCAAAGTTGACCAATGGATTGCCATTGTCTTCCATTAAAGTTAAAAGTCTTGTTCCAAACTGATTAGAACTGCCAACTGCATAGGACGGACCCTCAGCTCCTTCCATTCCCCTTCTAGATAAATCGTATAAACCACCCTGGTAAACGCCAAAAAAAGCTATAAACAGATACACCCCTGGAGCTGAGTATAAATAAATAAAGAAGACAAACGAACCAATAGTCTTCAAAAAGACTTCTCTCAAATGTCTAATAGTGGCCGGAACACCTAAAAAGGTGTGACAAAGTGATCCTGATAAGGAACCCACAGTCAGCGCATACACAAGCCTTTCAATTCAAGGCACATAGATAGAATAATGAAAGCACAAGCTTACAATGTCAATACCACCATCGTTGGTTTCCACTCACCAAGTATCTACAACAATGTCACTAGTTGCTCAAACAAGCTCAAACGAGCAAAGGAAAGTCCGCCCAAGTATCGTCAATGCATGTACCTGAGACAAAAATCCAAACGACCCAGTATGTCAACGAAAGTTAGTTAACGTTCCAATAAGTTGGCGTTTGAGTAAATTCAAAATACAACCCTTCGGTTCTGCATATGCGTAGAAGACAGTAATGATATCCACACATGAATGTAATCCAAGCCACGATTTTTAGTTAAAAATAAATTTATTTGAATAGTGAGCGCTTTCGCGGGCAATCCACCCGCTTCATCAGACAAACAAGAACATAATTAAAAAACTAGTTTAAATGCAAACTAGCGCTAAAACTAATCCAATCCTGACTCAGGTATCAATCATGTGACTCCTTCCCTTCTATAGTCAATGTGAATAAACATGCTGTCAACAAGAACCAACTGCTCAGTAAATGGCTCCGTGTAGGTATACTACACAGAGTATGCAAATGCTGCAATATCACATAATGTCGATAGCTTGAAGTACACAGCATGCGCACATGCGTTACTGAGAATACAAATAACAATAACAACTGTATCCTGACTAAAACTTCGTAGATGGTGCACAGAATATTGAGCAGCCACTATGCCTACAGTTAACACCTGAACAACTGGACACTGTATGGGTCACACATACTAATGTCAATCGTTGCCTGCAACATATACCCATAGAAAGGTCATAGGAAAGACACCACAAACAGGTTTACAGAAATGGGAATCCTTTAATTGTGTACTATGACAGTTCTATATGCCATGTCATATAGCTGTTCATATACTGACAACCATATAAACAGAGTACTGCAACTGTGAAACAGTTACACTAATACAGTAGTCTGGAAAGGTTCACAACTGTTGCTGTCCAGGCCAAGCCATTCAAAATGTACAATAGTGAAGACAGAATGGGCCACAGGGTACCACACAATCAACAGTATGTACTGCAGGTGTGTAGTTCAGCAGCCTCTATCTACACTCTGTACAAACTCCGTAGGAGGTAAAGACATTTTGTGATCAAATGACAAACAGAACAGTCTGTATGGCAGCAGGCAGTAGGCTTGCAGTGCACCAAGTCATGTAAGCAATGTCAAAATAGTTGAAGTATACGGTATTGTACATCCAGATACCTTGTGGCAGCTCAACCCTGGTACCCCCACATTTTGTAACAGCCTTGGTCATTTATGGTGCTCCCCACCTAGACTCAATAATACAGGCCCATATACATATACCACTGTTACACTGGCCTCTGCAGTGCATAAGGATGCACATGTGTTGTGTAGGTGATGCCCACACATCTATGGCCCCAGCCCCACTGTATGTGTGGGGGATACAACAGCAGTGGACTAATGGCAGCAATGGCAGCATGATATACTCACATACACATGCCTGTCTGCATGAACAGGTGCCAGCAACAATGTAGGCACACTCACACAGGGAAGCACACACATCAACACACTTAGCAGGGCCAGGAGTGCAACTCATCACTAGTGGGATTGCCACAACACATCAATGTGCAGGTATCACATGCACCACACAGGTCATATGGAGGCCATATGGGCAAAGAGTATGAGGAGGTGTCAGACATCAGACAGCATGCTTCAGTATGCCCTGGGGAGTTGTAGTGAGTGTGGATGTGGACATACGCACCATACTACACACACACACGAACACACAGGATGCCAGTTCTGACATGCATGGGTGCATGTCTGCATGGGTGTGTGGTGGTCAACTGTGCCAGCAGGCTGTACAAGGGTAGGCGATAGGTATACCTTGGCATCAGGCCAGATGACAATGGTCTGCATTGTGGCTCAGGCTTGTAGTTACTGCATTTGCCCACACAGGTGGGTATTGCATCCCCCATCCAGTCATCTGGGTGACTATTGTGTGTTCTCAATGCTGTACATCACATGCCATATATGTGTTCCTTAGTCCATGACATGGATGATGTCTCGAATGTGCAGACCTCCCACATGCATGTACAGTGACATGTGGAACTGTACCTGGGGTGTCTGGCCCATGTTGTGAACACAGATTATCATCAGATGTGCCAGTCTTGCCCACCTGTGGCAGGAACTGATAATGGGCAGCAGGTTTACCCTGCACCTACATTGATAGCATGCTAACAGCATTCCCTGACGTCAGTGTCATCTGTCCATACAGGGCATATTGTCAGGCATGGCATGTCCATTGTGAGTCACATGTGAAGGCACCACAGGTGGTGCAGGTGTCCATTGAGGAACATGGTGGAGGTGCACTGTCTGCATGTACGTGCATATTGGACAGATGGACAGGGTGACATGCCCTCTGTAGCCCACGACTATCACTGTATAGTTACTATCAGTGGCCAATATGGAGTGTACTACCCACATGTTGGCTGTTGCCTAGGCATGTGTGTGGGTATGACACAAGGGTTGAGTGTGTCCTCTGGGTAATAGTGGGGTTGCTAACTTGGATTGGCTGACCTTGATGTCACATGTATGGGTATGGCTTTGCACTCCAGCTTCCCAGCTAATTTACATCTGTTATCCCTGTATGGTTGACATTGTGATATATAGTAGGGCCACCACAAAAGAAATAAGCAAAACCCCCTCCACATTACCCACAGGTGTCTTGTCTCTCTCTCTCTCACAGACACACACACACACACACACACACACACACACACACACACACACTCACACACCTGTCATGTCTGGGAGTAGAACCCCTACCTAACTAGTTTATTACATTACAGCACTGCACAATTTATAGTACACACCATGGACATTACTGGAGTATGTCTTCCCCAACGGTGTATTTCACACTGAATGATGCAATTTATAATATGCACCACAGACATTATTGGAGTATGTCTACCCCAAAGGTGTATTTCACACAGAATTACATCAGCAGGATTATCAAAGTAGGGCATTTCAACTGTACTGTGAGTGACTAGCCTAAAATACATTGCTCCCTACACAGACAGTGAGACACACACAAAACATCCACAACTGGTATGTGTGGGTATTGAACTCCTGACGGAGGTCTAAATCACACTACAGCAGGGAGCTGTTATAGGATACACCACAAGGTTTACTAGTAACAGCTTTCCCCAAAGGTGTATTTTACATTGAATGACATCAGCAGGATTACCAAAGTAGGGCATTTCAGCTGTACTTTGAGTGACTAGCCTAAAATGCATTGCTCCCTACACACACAAAACATCCACAATTGACATGTGTGAGCATAGAACCCCTAACCAAGGCCTATATCACACTACAGCATGGAGCAGTTATAGGTCACACCACACAGCTTACTAAAGAACTTTCTCCCCAAAGTTGTATTTCACAATGAATGACATCAGCAGGATTGGCAAAGTAGGGCATTTGAAATGTACTGCGAGTGAGTAGCCTATGATGCATTGTTCCATACACAGACATTGAAACACACACAAAACATCCATAACTGACATGGAACCCTACCACAGTTCTAAACCACACTACAGCAGTACACAGTTACAGGATGCGCTATGGAGATTGCAAGGCTCTGACTTTCCTAGAGGTGTATTGCTAGATGAGTGACATCAGCAGTCTTGCCAAAGTTGAGTATATGAATTGTACAGAGTGTGAGTAGCCTACAAAGCATTGTTTGCTATTCAGTCAGACACTGACAGTTGCCAGGTCCGGGGTTAGAACACCTACCTCCCTATTTTATCACACTACTGCACTACGCAGTTACAGGATGTGCTACAGGGATAACTGGTCAATTAATTTCCAAGAGGTGTATTGCTAGGTGAGTGACGTCAGCAGCCTAGCCAAAGTTGAGTATATGAATTGTACAGAGAGTGTGAGTAGCCTAAAATAGCATTGCTTCCTACTCAGTCAGAGACTGAGATACATGCACACAAACACACACACACAATTGCCAAGTCTGTGGTTAGAACTAGTACCTAATTAGTTTACCCCTACAGCAGTACACAGTTATGGGACATGCTATGGGAATTACTGATCTACAGATCTCTCAAAGGTGTATTTCACATTGGATGACCTCAGCAGGTTTGTCATAATACTGCTATGGGGAGGCCGGTGTGTGCATGGGCCGTAATCCATTCATGTAGGGGTTGACATGCAACATGCGGGCACACATGGGGTAATATGCCACAGGTATGTGTATACAGCTACTAGGTGACTACTTCTTGTACAGTCATGTTGCACAGCTGGCACGTACACCACATAGTCTGTTATGCTGACATATACTTGTGGCTAGTATCTGCAGTGAGTGACAACTGCATCTCATGTGTTTGGGGCCCTTTGGCTGTGTGCTGGGTGGGACATGCCCAGATGGCTCCTTGTCATGGTCACCCTCTTCCACACATCTATGTCTGTCTACCTTTGGCTTATTATAGTGTGTTGTCCTTACATATATGTCTGTATTCCTATCCACTATGTGTGTAAGGCAGGAGTGGTGCATACTGATATGTGTCTGCACTAAGAACTGCAACTGCCATATATGTCTGGTCCACTGGTGTTTGCTGACATGGCCTTCATGTGTTTAAGTGTGTGAGCATGCCCAGTATGGCCATCTATATTGCATGTGTCGATCACGTCCAGGTAGTTTGTACTGTGGTGCTGACCTTTGTGTTGTACACCAACAGGTAGCATGCTGTGTCTGCAGGGTATACATCGGTCATTTGGCATTGACTGTTGCTACATTTCCGCATAGCGGGGAGGGGGACACCTGACTGTTTCTACATTTCTACACAGGAGTGTGGGGGCACAACTGACTGTTACTATAAGTGTAAGTAGGATGGGGGGGGCACACCTGACACTTTTACACATTTGCTAGGACTGTACTGGTATGCCGCGTACACCATTTCAGTCTGTAGTCTTATCTATCGTGCTGGCTAGAGGCATATCAGTGTACTACAGATATTAGCTTTAACTACCTATATATTAGTTTCTGACTTCCTAGCCTTCACAACTTATATCAAACTGCCTGGCCTGCTGTAGTCTGTCTGTGTAGGCCTGGGGAAGGGGTTACCCATAGGGCTCATTCAGAGGCCATAGTACAGCATTTGTTTGTGTTTGTCTACACCTATCCTGCTGGCTGTAACTGTTGTTGGGTATGTGCGCCCAACTGGCATGTGTGAGTCACTTACCTTGTGGGTATCCCAGTATTGAGGGTGGTGCTGCAGGGCTGCCTATGTTGGATGCACATAGTACACTCCCTATACATGGTTGAGCACAGGTAGTGTCTTGTTTGGCATCCCTTTTACTGCATATGCGAGTCAGAGAGAGGTGTCATTCCCTGGGTCCCTACTGTGTCAGTGTATGTGCTATGTGTTGCCTCTTTGCCAAGGCCAGGGCATACTGGGCACACCTCCTTCTGCCTACTGGGGCAGGCTCAGGTTGTCCCTCCTCCGAGTCACTCTGTGCCTGTGCAGGCCTTGGAAATGGTGGGGGGCTGTGTGGTCCTGCCCCATGCTGTTCCTGCTGCAGCTGTTTCCACAGGATCATATTGTGTAGCATGGCACATACAAGGACAATTTGGGTACATGTAGTTGGTAAGTACTGCAAGACTTCACCAGATGTGTCCAGACACTGGAATCGTGACTTGAGCATCCCAAACAAACACTCTATTATGATTCGTGTTTGTGCGTGTGCTTCATTATGGAGTTCTTGTTCGGGTGTGTGTGCATTTCTGATGGGTGTCATCAGCCATGACTCCAGTGCATATCCAGCATCCCCCACTAGTTGACCGTTTGGGATGTCATAGGTTCATAGGTTCATAGGTTTATACTAGGCTATCTGCCCTAAGGCATTTATAAGCCTAGCCCAAATTATTGTGGCTTACGCCACCCCTTATATGAAAAAATACTGTGCCCATTAGTTTGTTGTGCCTCTGTCCAGCAGTGACCCAGAGATGATTCCCGGGGTAAACCTACGATCTCCCATCCACAGGTCTAGATTTCTCTTGAACAGAGTCAGCGAGGTGCTCTGCCTCACATGGACCGGGATTTTATTCCACAGCATAGGGAGTCTCTGAGTGATAAATCTATCCCTCCAGCACGTCCTATTTATATCCGTGCTAAGGTTTAAGTCGCTTGCTCTAGTGGTTTTGGTGGATTTGGATTTTTGAGGTGGAGCATGTCCATTAATTCGGGTTGGACATGGCCTTGTATGTCAGGCACATGTCACCTCTGAGCAGACGGTATGCGACTGAATAGAGCTGGAGTTTCTTCAATCTGGCAGCATATGACAGATTTTGGAGTCCCTTTATCCTTTTGGTGAGGAACTTTTGGGGTCTCTCCAATTGCTGCAGATGTCGGGTGAGATACATCCCGAATGGGGCATTGTACTCGATCATTGGTCTGATAAGTGAAGAGTACAGGGGAACAATGACCTCCCTAGATCTGGATGTGAATCCCTTCATGATCAGGTGGGCAATGTAGAAGGTCTTTCTAACCACTTTAGCAATGTGAGTGTCAAAAGAAAGGCCACTGTCAACCTGGGTCCCCAGGTCCCTGATAACCTCTTCTGTGCTTAATGGATTGCCACCTATATGGTAGCTTGGGGTTACCTTGTTTTTCCCGAAGGGTATGACTATACATTTTTTGGCGTTTAACTTCAGGCCATGGCTCTGGCACCAGCTATCTGTTTCCGTGAGTCCCTTCTGAAGGATATCAGTGTCCGATGCACTTTCCACTATGGCGCCCAGTTTGCAGTCATCTGCAAACTTTGTCAGCCAAAGTCCTCCCATGTTGGCCTGTACTTCTGAGAAGTAGATGCCAAACAATAGGGGCCAAGGACCGAGCCCTGTGGGACACCACTTGTGACCGGCTTGGAGTCTGACACAGCGCCAGCAACTCTAACCCTGTGGGTTCTGTCCTTAAGCCAGTTTGCAACCCATCTTGTGACATATGGGTTTACATTTAAGCTGGTAAGTTTTTCTACAATACCCGAGTGGGGTATTGTGTCGAAAGCCTTTGCAAGGTCAAGGTAGGCTGTATGGACTGCCTTTCCTCATCAATGGCCTTGGTGACTATTTCAAGAAGTCGACCAAGTTCAAAAGGCATGATCTTCCCTTGACAAAGCCAAACTGGGTCGGGTCCAATGTCTGCAAGTCCCCTATATCTTTGTTTATGAGCTCCATTATGATCCTCTCCATAGCTTTGCAGACTAGACTTGTTAAGCTTATGGGGGTAATTACCAGGGTCCGTGAGGCGCCACCTTTGTGGAGTGGGACCACAGTTGCCGTCGCCACTCCTTGGGCACGTATCCTGTGGTAAGGCTGAGATTAAACAGCTGCCTTATGTGCGGGTTTAATTCCTCATTTAGCTCGTGTAGCACACAGCCGGGGACACCATCCGGTCCCATTGATGCTGTGTTTTTAGCTTTAGAGAGAGCAGCTTTCACCTGTGCATTTGAGATGTCCGGGAGGCTACACTCGGCTGGGATAGTTATCTCTCCTTTAGGTGGGGAGAGGGGACTGAAGTTTGCACTGAACCTGTCTGCCAGTATGTTGGCAATGTCTGTGGGTTCAGTGATTTTTGTATCATTTTGGACTAATTCTGAGCATATCTGTGAGTTTCCACCCAGGTTCCTAACATAGCTGAAAAAAGGCCTTATGATTGTCCTTTGAATCCATGGCAATTTTTCTCTCAAAATTGGCCTTAGTTGATTTTATGAGTGCTCGTATTTTTTTACTAATAATGATCAGGGGTGACTTCCCTTTTATGGATTTTGTTCTATCATGTAATAGCTTTCTCCTCTTATTGTAAAGTTTGTTAATGGCTGGGGTCCACCAGACTGGACGTTTGCCCTTTGTGGAAAGAGTCTTGGTTTTATTTGGGATTGCCTGATCCATGCAGTCCTGGAGGTGTTCATAGAAGGCATTTGTAAGGGCTTCCGCAGCTTGGGTTGTGGTTTCCTCTGACTCAGGGGCCTTGAAGGATACCACACCAGTCTTGAGTAGTGTGAAGTTTGCTTTAGAGAAGTTCTTCACTATGGTCTTTTGTTTGGGGTGGGGGCGGGATGTGGATTTCCAGTGAGATTAGTTTATGATCAGATCTCACCAATGAGGGATATACTTCGGTGTGGAGCATTTTGTCCCCATGTTTGTGACAATGAGATCTAGTATATTTTCTCCTCTCGTGGGAACAGTGACTAGCTGTTCCATGGCATTTGAATTTATGAACTCCAGGAACCGTTGGGCTAGAAAGTTAGGGCTTGAGTAATGTTCCCAGTCTATATTCGGGTAGTTGAAGTCACCCAATATGATGGTGTTTGGAGATACATTTATACCCTCCAGTGTCTTCAGGAAGGCTGTGTGGGGTTCCTGAGTTTGAGAGGGTGGCCTGTAGCATGCTACAATTTGTAGAGCAGTTTTGCCTATTGTTAGTTGCACCTGGATGGTTTCCGAAGCTTCATGCATTGCCACCAACCTGGAGGTGTGAGTATCCTTTATGAATATGGATACACCCCCTCCTTTTGTGGAGTGGTCCGGGTTTTGGGGCCGGAACGCATGATATGAGGTAAAACCTAATAGTGCCGGGGTGCTCTCAGGAGCCTTGAACCAGGTTTCAGTTACAGCACAGACATCGATGTTCTCCATACTGAGAAGGGCCTCGAGTGCGTGCATTTTGAGATTTAGACTTCTGGCATTGAGCAGCATTACCCTCAATTTCTTCCCATTTTTGTTTTCTAGGGTGGTAGGTTTAGAATTTGAGCCTTGCCTAAAAAGGCACTATGGGGTGGCAAGAGCCTTAGCCAATATCCGGAATCCCAGGGTGACAGGTGCAAGCCGTCCCTTGAAGCAGCGTGGCTTGTCAAGCATGTCATCCCAGGCAGACAGACACTGGATCCCCTTTGAATGACACCAGACATTAAGCCAATTGTTAAAGCTGATCATCTTGTCTCTATATTGTGGCATCATTCTTGGTGAAGGAAGGATACTGCTCAGGGTTAGGGTCATACCTGCCTGGGCTACATAATCAGAGAGCTCCTCTATGTCTCTTTTCATGCAGTCCAGGGAGGTATGCGTCTCAGGTCGTTCACACCAGCATGGACAATGACTGTGTCATATTTGTACTTGCTGTGGAGTGACCCGAGTGCTTGTGTTATGTGGCAGATTCTAGCGCCCGATAGGCAGCTTACTGTGACCCTCTCCTTGTTCAGCCTGGTGAGTGGGACGTCAGTGTGTCTGACTATGGAGTCACCTATGACAAGTATGTTTGGTGTTGTATTTGGCCTTAAGGGCTGTGACTGCTTTGCACACTGCTTTTGTGGTTTATGTGTTGCTTGTGGGGTGTCTTGAGGTAGCAGTTGTTTGGGTGTCTGCTTTGGAGGCCTCTGCTGTTTAGGTAAATTTTACTCAGAGCCTCCGAGTATGTCTTTGTGTGTTTATGTGTTTGATTCAGTGGAGTGGTAGCATTATGTGAGGCTGGTTTTGTGGTGTGTGTAGTTGCCTTCTCCTCCTGTCTGGTCTTGCCAGTCCTGAGTTGAGAGAGCTCAGCCTCCAGTTTGGCTAAATAGCTGCATCTCTCAAGTGTTTGTGTTATGTGGGAGGAGGAGAGGGTTGTCTGTGTACATGAGGCAGTTATAACATTGCCTCAAGATTCCCAGATTCACCAGCTGGACCGGAGAGGAGATTGACAACTGACCTTTGGACATGCTAGAATAATATTGGGAAATCCTTAATTGAAAACAAGGGCCAGTGGGGAGTGAGGGTGTAGTGCTTTTAATTTTTAGTGCTGACTTATATAATTGCTTTAGTGAGCAAGTGCCAGGTAACTTGAGTGCAATGTGATACAAGTAACTAAATGCAAAAACGACAAACAGTAACTTTCTTTCAAGTGAAACAAGGAAATAAGTACAGTAAGCAATGCAGATATCACTAGTGATCCACAGAAGCGCTGAGAAGTTGCGTATTAGGTGAATTAGCTTCCAGGGAAATAACAAGCATATAAACAAAGCTAGATTCAGTAGGCCTGGATCTAGTCTATGCTAGAGCAAACAAGGTGAACCAATTTCAGTAAGATACAGTTCAAATATTCAGGCACTATAAACCTTTAACCAGAAAATTCCCAGCTCAGAAGGGCAGAGTCCAGCCTCTTCTCCCACAAGAGTGCAGTCCACGAACCTTCTTAATGTAAAATAACTGGCCTGAAGCCCAAGTGCCTAAACCAGAACTAATACACTTGGACACTGGGCTCTCAATCAGCAGTTCCCAACTTAGAAGGATGAAAGCTACCTGTCCTGCCACCACAGTGCTTGCCACAAACCTTCCTAATGTAAAACAACTGGTCTGAAGCCCAAGTGCTTAATCCAAAAGACTTGAATGATAGCTACACTTTAATCAAGTTACAACCAAGCAGTAATAAATACCATTGAATACTTTAGAGAATGTCTGGATTAGTGCTCAAGTTACACAAACAAAGCTAGATCCAGCAGGCCCGAATCCAGTCTATGCCACAGCAAACAAGGCGCACCAACTTCAGTAAGAAACAGTTTAGATATGCATGCACTATAAGCCTTTAACCAGAAATTCCCAGCTCAGAAGGGCAGAGTCCAGCCTCTCCTCCCACAAGAGTGCAGACCACGAACCCTCTTAATGTAAAATAACTGGCTTGAAAGCCCAAGTGCTTAAACCAGAATTAATACACTTTTAGAATAACAGACACTGAGCCCTCAATCAGCAGTTCTCAACCTAGAAGGATGTAAGCTACCTGTTCTGCCACAACAGTGCAGACCACAAACCTCTCAGTGCAAAACAACTAACTGGTCCGAAGCCCAAGTGTTTAAACCAAAAGGCTTAGAATGAGTTACACCAAGCAGTAATAAATACAATTGAGTAGTTTAAGATGATGCAAAAGTAAAAGAAGTAGGTAAAACACAAGTACAGTAAAAGCAGATGAAATTTTTTTTTTTTTTTTTTTTTTTTTTCTGAACAAGTGCTGAGATCAAAGAAACAGATTTGAGTGCTGAAACTAGAAAACTGGCTAGTTACAAGAAAAAAAAAACAAGCTAGAAGGCTTCCCTCAAACACAGAAGGGCTTGGGGGCTCAGAAGCCTACAAATAGTCTGTACCACTTAACAAGAAAGGCAGGAAATAAGCTTAATTTTTTTTTTTTTTTTTTCTATTTCCCAGATGCTCTCTTTGTACACAGTAGGAGTGCCTGAAATCAGAATATGATCTCACTGCACTCAGTTGAGTGAGCAAATGAGATGGGCCCAGAGGCAGGCTGAGGCGGGCAGTTTCAATGCCACTAAGATTAACACCAAAACAAAAACAGGGCGGGTGGGAATAACTGAAGAGCAGAATAACCAGTTAAAAATTCCTTCAACACTCCTTCATACACAGTTTAAATCAATTTAAATACTGTATTTTTTAAAAGAAAAAGTGCATAAAAGGTACTTAAATTCTCTTATACGTCCAGTTGAATATAACCAAGTTCTTAGCTTGCCAAGCTGAAGTTTTAAAGCAGGAATTATTTCACATGCACCAGTTTAAATATGCAAGGACAGGAAATCACTGAATGTGGCTACCCCCACACCTGTAATTACTAGCAAATAACAAAATTCAGCCAACACTAGCTTTTAGTTCAAGTTACTGAAGAGCAGAATAACCAGTTAAAAATTCCTTCAACACTCCTTCATACACAGTTTAAATCAATTTAAATACTGTATTTTTAAAAGAAAAAGTGCATAAAAAGGTACTTAAATTCTCTTATACGTCCAGTTGAATATAACCAAGTTCTTAGCTTGCCAAGCTGAAGTTTTAAAGCAGGAATTATTTCACATGCACCAGTTTAAATATGCAAGGACAGGAAATCACTGAATGTGGCTACCCCCACACCTGTAATTACTAGCAAATAACAAAATTCAGCCAACACTAGCTTTTAGTTCAAGTTACTGAAGAGCAGAATAACCAGTTAAAAATTCCTTCAACACTCCTTCATACACAGTTTAAATCAATTTAAATACTGTATTTTTTAAAAGAAAAAGTGCATAAAAGGTACTTAAATTCTCTTATACGTCCAGTTGAATATAACCAAGTTCTTAGCTTGCCAAGCTGAAGTTTTAAAGCAGGAATTATTTCACATGCACCAGTTTAAATATGCAAGGACAGGAAATCACTGAATGTGGCTACCCCCACACCTGTAATTACTAGCAAATAACAAAATTCAGCCAACACTAGCTTTTAGTTCAAGTTACTGAAGAGCAGAATAACCAGTTAAAAATTCCTTCAACACTCCTTCATACACAGTTTAAATCAATTTAAATACTGTATTTTTAAAAGAAAAAGTGCATAAAAGGTACTTAAATTCTCTTATACGTCCAGTTGAATATAACCAAGTTCTTAGCTTGCCAAGCTGAAGTTTTAAAGCAGGAATTATTTCACATGCACCAGTTTAAATATGCAAGGACAGGAAATCACTGAATGTGGCTACCCCCACACCTGTAATTACTAGCAAATAACAAAATTCAGCCAACACTAGCTTTTAGTTCAAGTTACTGAAGAGCAGAATAACCAGTTAAAAATTCCTTCAACACTCCTTCATACACAGTTTAAATCAATTTAAATACTGTATTTTTAAAAGAAAAAGTGCATAAAAAGGTACTTAAATTCTCTTATACGTCCAGTTGAATATAACCAAGTTCTTAGCTTGCCAAGCTGAAGTTTTAAAGCAGGAATTATTTCACATGCACCAGTTTAAATATGCAAGGACAGGAAATCACTGAATGTGGCTACCCCACACCTGTAATTACTAGCAAATAACAAAATTCAGCCAACACTAGCTTTTAGTTCAAGTTACTGAAGAGCAGAATAACCAGTTAAAAATTCCTTCAACACTCCTTCATACACAGTTTAAATCAATTTAAATACTGTATTTTTAAAAGAAAAAGTGCATAAAAGGTACTTAAATTCTCTTATACGTCCAGTTGAATATAACCAAGTTCTTAGCTTGCCAAGCTGAAGTTTTAAAGCAGGAATTATTTCACATGCACCAGTTTAAATATGCAAGGACAGGAAATCACTGAATGTGGCTACCCCACACCTTTAATTACTAGCAAATAACAAAATTCAGCCAACACTAGCTTTTAGTTCAAGTTACTGAAGAGCAGAATAACCAGTTAAAATTCCTTCAACACTCCTTCATACACAGTTTAAATCAATTTAAATACTGTATTTTTAAAAGAAAAGTGCATAAAAGGTACTTAAATTCTCTTATACGTCCAGTTGAATATAACCAAGTTCTTAGCTTGCCAAGCTGAAGTTTTAAAGCAGGAATTATTTCACATGCACCAGTTTAAATATGCAAGGACAGGAAATCACTGAATGTGGCTACCCCCACACCTGTAATTACTAGCAAATAACAAAATTCAGCCAACACTAGCTTTTAGTTCAAGTTACTGAAGAGCAGAATAACCAGTTAAAAATTCCTTCAACACTCCTTCATACACAGTTTAAATCAATTTAAATACTGTATTTTTAAAAGAAAAAGTGCATAAAAGGTACTTAAATTCTCTTATACGTCCAGTTGAATATAACCAAGTTCTTAGCTTGCCAAGCTGAAGTTTTAAAGCAGGAATTATTTCACATGCACCAGTTTAAATATGCAAGGACAGGAAATCACTGAATGTGGCTACCCCCACACCTGTAATTACTAGCAAATAACAAAATTCAGCCAACACTAGCTTTTAGTTCAAGTTACTGAAGAGCAGAATAACCAGTTAAAAATTCCTTCAACACTCCTTCATACACAGTTTAAATCAATTTAAATACTGTATTTTTTAAAAGAAAAAGTGCATAAAAAGGTACTTAAATTCTCTTATACGTCCAGTTGAATATAACCAAGTTCTTAGCTTGCCAAGCTGAAGTTTTAAAGTTTGGCAAATGTCTGGTACAGCTGTGTTAGATGCCAGATGTGGGAATTGTGGCAGCTTCCAGGGCAGCCAGCACACACATTCATTATTATGCCCTGGGCATCGCACATGACCTGGCAGTTGATGGAGGGGAAGCCCTTGCGGTTCATGTAGACCCTACCCCGCTCACCAGGAGGTGCTTTAATGCATATGTGCATGCAGTCTATTGCACCCACTACCTTAGGGTATTCTGCTATTTGGTGGAAGGGACGCATATTGCTGGCCAATGCCTCACGTGTGATGGGGAAATATACGTGCTCACCTACATGTGCTGACATGGCATCCAGGATCTGGTGGAGTACCCTGGATGCTGATGCCTGTGAAACCCTATCATATCCCCAGTTGGCCTTTGGAAGGTACCTGTAGCTTGTATTCTTAGGCCTACACATACCTTGGTATCCACTGGGATGGGTTTCCCTCTGTTAGTTCTGTGTGTGAGGCGTGGCCAGTGCAGCTCAACAATTTGCTGTAGGAGGTCACTGTCCACCCTATAGCGCTCCATTATCTCCAGCTCATGTAGCCCTTGGTAGGTTACCCTGGGTCTGTATACTCTTCTCTGTCTCCTCACTGTGGGTTGTTCAGCAGCATTCACATTCTCACCACCCTCAGCCTCTTGCACATGCTGGTTTATGATAGCAAAAGTAGCCCCTAACATTTTTTCTCTTGCTTTCTATTTGTAAAATGTCCCCGTCTGTATACACTGGAGGTGCAAAGTTTTTGGGACAAACAAGGGGAAAAGGTGTTTGCATAGTTTATAGTGGTGTGCTGGGCTGGGCTGATCTGCTGCCTGTGTAATTGGCTGATTCTGATACATTTCACCTGTCAGCTAAGCTAGTTCTCCTTGATTACATTCCTACTGCTGTCTTCCCTTCCTATTGCCTCCCTGTTTAAGCCTGTGTGCGCCCCGTGCAAACAGAGTGCTCAAATGTGCATGGAGCTGCTATTTCCTGGTTTAACTTCCTTTTTCTTCCTGTAAAACCTGGTGTGTGGTGCGCACACCCACTTACACTTTGTAAAGAGTGCTAGGCAGCTTTAGACACACCTCTGGCTTAGCTGTGCTAAGCTAGGTGCAATCCCAAGCCACAGGGCACCAATCCACTTACAGTATGCCTGACACACACCCCCATGATGTCACCTATATCCTAGTCTTGCACCCAGCTATTTATACTCTTACACTGTTGGGACACCCTGGGGGAAATCTGGGATTCACTATCCTTCCCCTCATTTGCATAGGATTGCCTGCTAATGCATAGTTACATGTGTCACACTGAGCCTCGCCCCTTAGCAACCACTACTCACTGACCAGATTGTCTTCTGCTTGCCACTGACTTGCATGGCAGAATACTGATTTTAGTTAGAATGCTTATTTTAAGTTTATTTTCTTATTTTCCCCCCCGATCCCATTTGTGCGCCGCTGCCCTATGCTTAAACAGCCGAGATAGGCAAAAAAAATAAAATAAAAGTTGATTTTATTATTTTTTAAACAGTTTGCAATGCCAATGGCCTTATACTTGATCACTGGCCTACTTCCTCAATGATATGCAGCCTTCATTTGGAGCTGTCATATCTCCGTTTTGGAATTTGCAGAAATGTACTTGGTTACTAACCGAGTACATTTCTGCAGATTGCACTAGTCTTGCACGGACTATTGCAAGCTTCCTGGATTGCAAAATCACCTCATTTGCATAGATTTCTCCTGCAAATGAGGTGATTTGCATACCTGGGGCTTAATCCATGTGGGATTAATGCTGGAGCTCTCATGCATGCCCCTGCTGGCTGTTCTTGGATCGCACAGCAGACATATTGCCTGCGTGAGCTCCTGCACTCATCTTGCACTCCGTGCAAGCTTTTGAGAATCTGGGGGATAGTATACAAACAGAAATATAAAAAGATCAGAATAAGTAAATATATATATAGTTAAAGACTATAAATAGGCTTGCAAGGGTGGGAGGGTGGCATTGTAGTTAAGGTGCTCCTCTTATAAGTATAAGCTGCAAGGTTTGATTCTCACATGGAGTAATTTGCTGTACCTGAAAAGACCCACAAGGACAGTTAGTCTGGTATGATCCTATGACCAACTTTACACATAGTAAATAAAATAGAAAAAATATAAAACCATCTGGTCTATAAATTGATAAATATGAAAATAACAACTGACTTCTTCCCTACATTAAACCAAAGAGATAATGTGAGGTAGAGAGGAAGATGATTGTAGGGATATTCAGTTTGGTTTACTTATAATAAAGATTTTGAACACCTGTTTAACTTTTCTTATTCATGATGACTCAATGATGGGATTTTTTAACATGATGACACTAAAAATGTGAGACACGTTAATATGAATCAGAAGCATGAGCTAAGCATTGTTAGTTTAATGGAGAGTTTGAGAGGTAGTTAGTTTGTCTTTTTCAACAAACTAGGAATATATTATTCCATGTTAAATTTTTTTGACTATATCATTAGGTATTTTCTATTTGTTTCAAAAGTATTGTCTATAGCTGAATGTTTCATATTGTTATATATATATATAAAGCATATAGTAAGTTCTGTACATAAATGTAATTTCATTATCCCTGTGTTTTCCCTCTCTTATATAAATATCTGATTTTAACAGGTTCTAACTATTGCACTAAAAGCAGAGGCACCTTCATTTTATGGAAGACTCGAAGTGGAAGTGGTCAGCATGTGGGCCTGGATGGTTGTGTCCCAGTGTCCCAGTGGCCCAGGTACTGTACAGTGGTCAACAGGGCCATGTTCCAACACCTGCAGTGCCAACCACACTGTTTCTCAGCTACACTCATGTCAGCAGTTGTACATACTCACTGTCCAGATGTCAATATATGTCACAGTTGGAAAGCTGGACATGCCATGAATGGGGGAACATACATATAAACAGTACACAGGTGAAAGTAACCTACACAGTGTGCATATAAAATAACTCTCAACTGCACACAACTTTGGAATTATACATAGAGGTTAATATCACATAAGTTGTCCCTCTAGTATGGAATTCTGGTAGTCTGGACAATCACTGGCAGACCACCAAAGGCACAGGTATAAAGTAAAGACAGGCTGCCCATGTCAACACACAAGCCAGCATAAGGGGAATGTCCCAGGTATATCTGTGTCAGGTGCCAGTAGCTTCCATATCACACATGCACCCAGCTCACCCCACCATCAGCCACAAGTTTATCACAGGTCATATCCTTGCTGTAGGGAATGAGTACAGCATGAACCCATCTCTGTACAGGAATACATACATGATGCTGCATGCTGAATAGGTGTCCCATGCAGGTGTGTCCCTAGCTGTAAGCAGCATCCTGACCACATCCAGACTCGTGGATCAGTATGAACAGGAAGGACTGACAGGAACACCTCAACCACTTACCATTGTCACCACAGGATAATGCACTGGCTTGCAACCTGGGAACATATGAGTGACAGAATGCACTGGCCTGCTACAGATGGCCTGCAGCACTCTCAAATGGCCTACAGTCCTCTGGCAAAGGCCCATCCCTCACCCATAGTGCCAGTGTATGGAATGTCAGGGGTACTAACTAACAACCTAACAAAGTAAACAAAAATCAAATGCAAGGGCATGCTGACAAATGCCAGTAGCATGCTTCCCATGTCCTACTGCAAGTACTGTGGACCAGGCCATAAATACTACTGGGATAAAGGCCCAACTATAGGGTACCTCAGACATATTGCTTTCATAATGTTAGGAAGAGGAGAGAATAACAGAGGGGGGGGGTGTAGAAGCATGGATGTCATGGAGTGTGTGAAGTTTGAAACTCTAATGACTGCCCATACTACCCCCTGACTGCAAACACAGGAATGAATAGCCACAAAATGGCTCGTAAACCACAACATGAAGGTAAACTGACCAGATATATTAGTCCTGCCTCTGGATAAACTGGGTGTATCTGTACAGCTGAGCAGTATGGCCCCAGTAGGATATGTCCATTCCATTAGGTTGAGAAAACCACAAGAAACCCAGCCAGCATACTACTAAGGTGCTGGACCATTTACACAGAACCAGCAGTCTATTGTCTGCAGCTACCCCTCCACAATGGCAGGAGTGTGCCAGAATGTGTAGTCTGTATGGCTCAGAATATTGGTCTGTTTCATTCATCTTGTATTTCCCTGATAAATAACTGCGAGCAAAGAATGATACATGTAAGTAGTTGATGACATGATACATAACAGTGTAAAACAGTACATATGTCAGAATATCTATGCTACAACCAATCATGTTACACAAGCAGCACAGACAGCAATAGTTACAGTATCCCCATATGTTACACCCATTGTGTCTCCATATTGGCAACCTATCTACACATTTCCTGCAGAAACAGGCTGCTAGGTGTAGATGTAGCACACAAAACCCTGAACTGGAGTCCAACTCTCCCTGGAACGGATGCACACGCTCAATATAGAAGGTCATACTGGGCATGCTCCTACACTTAGAAAAATGAAGCCCGTGTCTGACAACACAGTGGACTATAGATATCTGTTATTCACAGATGTCTGTGCACACACACCAAATTGTACACCATTGATACTTCACACAGACACACATTGGATAGGAATACTCACACATATCTAAGGCCAGCATAATATAATATGCCAAACATACACACGCAGAGACGTGGGGAAGAGAGAGACAGATAGCGACAGAGAGAATCCCATTATGAGGCTTTTCCCACCCAGTACACATCCCATTGGCCTATATCACATGATGTGCTGATGTCATTCACTGTAGAAATTCCTTTTGTTAGCCCTCAGTCCTATAGTCTCAGTGGTGCTTGTGATAACTCTGTAACACTATAGTACAAAAAATATCCATATAGAAATTGTAATATCAGTCCTGGCAAATGTGAAGTTGTGTGTGAGTGTGTGTGTGTTTCTAGATTAATGAGTTTGAGGACATTCACACTCACTACACTTCCTTTACCTCTTTTTTAGCACTGCTGCTGATGTCACTCACCTTCAAAGATACCTTTGGACAACTCTGAAACATGTAAGCTCCGTGGCGCTTGTGATAACTGTGTAATGCTATAGTGTAGCAAACTAGTTAAGTAGAGATTTGAATCCTGGTCCTTGCAAATGTGTGTGTCTGTGTGAGAGAATGTGTGTGTCTTTGTAGAGACATGATTTTGACACCATTCACACTCACTACACTTCCCTTACCCTTCCTTTAGCACTGCTGCTGATGTCACTCACCATCAAAGATACCTTTGGACAGCTTTTCAACATGTAAGCTTAGTGATGCTTGCCATAACTGTGTAATACTATAATGTAGTAAACTAGTTAGGTAGGAGTTGTAATCCTGGTCCTGGCAATGTGTGTGTGTCTTTGTAAGGACATAATTTTGAGGCCATGTATACTCACTAAATTTCCCTTACCCCTCCTATAACACTGCTGCTGATGTCACTCACCTTCAAAGATACCTTTCTACAGCTTTATAACATATAACTGCTATGATGCTCATGATAACTGTGTAATACTGTAGTGCAAAACACTACTTAGGTAGGAGCTCTAATCTCAGTACCAGTAAGTGTGTCTGTGTGTGTATATCTATAGATTGAAGTATTCTGTGCCATACACTGCCAGTACATTTCAAAGTGTAATACTTTACAATGGCTGCTGATGCCACTCACCTCAGAGGTATATTTGGACACTGTTCTACCTGTTAACTCTGTGGTGCATGTGCTACATGCATAACAATGTAGTAGCAGTAACTACATAGGTAGCGGTTTGAATCTCATTCCTGGCAAGTGTGTGTGTGTGTGTGTGTGTATATATATATATATATATATATATATATATATATATATATATATATATGTGTGTGTGTGTGTGTGTTCGTACCTTAAATACTTTGGCCCCATTTACACCACAGTACACTTCTCAGTGCCCTACTTTAGCAGTCCTGCCGATATCATTCACCTTAGAAGTACCTGTTAGCAACCCTAAACCATGTAAGGTCAGTGGTGCGTGTGGTAAATGCATAACATAAGGGTCTAAAAACATAGATAGAGGTTTGTACCTCACTCCTGACAAATGTAAATGTGTGTGTAGGATAAAGTATTTTATGAAATCTCTCACCCACTACATCACCCAATACCAGTATTTACAAGGTCTGGTGATGTTAATCACCTTAGAAGTACCTTGGAACAACATCCATCCTATAAGATCTGTGGCATGTGCGATAAATGCGTAGCACTGTAATAACAATACATAGATAGGTAGAGGTTCGAGACTCAGTACTGGCAAGTGTGTGTATGTCTTTCTGTCTGTCATCAGTATCCTGTGTTGGTGTTGGTGTGATTGTGTAGTAACAGGATCCAGTGTGGGTTTTGCTAAATTATTATATCAATGACGTAGTATATGTCCCAATGTCCACATTACAAGGACAACAGTTGTCAAACATCATAGAGGTTGTTGTAGACAATTCACAGCCCTAAATGTGTAGCGCCATGTGCAATGACTATGTAACAGTATGGAATAGTTAACAATACAGGCAACCCTTCTAATACTCTGAGACCACTCTCCACCCAGGAATCATACACAAACACACTTGGCTAGGCATCAGTCACTATATGAGTAGTTCTCCTGCAAACTGCCTCACAGATAGTACCCATGGTCTGATTGCAGTGGACTCCATGTCAAAGCTGATGACCAGACATGACTGGTGTCACACAGGGTATGGACTCATGTCCTCTCATGTTTGGGATCTACCCTTCTGAGGTGCAAGAGAACACAAAGGCACCCTGGCTGAAAATGTTTGCATACAACAATAAGGTGGGTGGTAGCATTTCCAAGCCATGTGATGTTGACATCATGCACAAAGGTCACTTGACACCTCTGACTGTTGTCAGAACCCTCAACATTACCTCAATGCAAAGAGATGTGCCGCCATTACTTCTGGGAACACCATGGCTCACATGAAGTAATACACTGGTGGTAGTCCACTGAACAGTGATTTTGTCATAATAGAATGGGGAACACAGGTTGACAGTCAGCTTCCAGTTGACCACAACAGAGCCACTGACATCAGAAAGTACTTTGATGTGTTACATCTCCTAAGTGTGTGTTATCCAGCAAGTAAAAGGACATGGTCACCCTGTGCCATCCCCTGAGTAGCCCAATCAATGTGTACAGTGGCCTTTTTGCCATGTTCCCCACTGGACACTTGCAACAGCTGTAGAGTCTGCAAACATAACCCACAAAGGGAATGCCATGTCTTATACACATGCCTTGTATGGACAGACTCCAATAACTCCAATGAATCCCTGTATCATACTGTCTATGTAGGTACAATCACTAACTCAGTTACATAGCTATTTCTCAACACACTAGTTCAGGAATGCTACATCTGAAGATACCAAACTGTCCCCACAACATGCCCCAGAGATCTCAAGCACACTTCCACACTTCAAAGGACATGCTTGTGGGACAGGTGTCCCCTGTGGCCATGGTTATTAGCAATCAGAGTTGTGTCTGAACCACAGCACGTACTATTCTCCATTCTACAACAGATGTTGTAAATCAACATATACCTATGTATAACTCTCAGCCCTATAATTTGTGAGGCATATGCAATCACTGTGTTACAGACCTGGGAAATCCATGCTGATACAGATGTACCCTGCCTAAGAGATGGTGGATGTTTTACCACACTGCAATACCCCTTGGTCTTGCTGCAGGGCCACATCCTGACACACAGACGCCTAGAACAGAAACAGGATATAGCATGTGAAAACACATTCACACAACACTTCACTTGAGGGGGAGAGAGGGGTAAAGCTGGCACTGAATGTGTTGCCAAGACTGTGGCCAATATCTGTTGTCTCAGAATAGGTATTAGCAATGTGCAGTAACTCACAGCACTTGTGTTTTATGCTGTGGAGGTTGTTGATGTAACTATCAAAGGCCGTTGTGATTGTCATCAGTGTCTGCTGCATTTCTGCCTTCATAGTTGCCTGTAGGGGATTCCATGAGGGATCTCAATTTGTGTTTGAGGCTAATAAGGGAGTTCAACAGTCATGGGACACTACTTTTCTCTGCAACAGTGTCTGCCTTCTGTTGTACACTTTAGTAATGGCAGAGGACCATCACATTGTCTCCCAGTATTTGGAGGACAGTGTCTGGGTCCTGTTGGCTCTGGCTAGTACCATGAATTCATGCACCTGTTTGTACAGTACATATGTGTATGATTCAACAGTCATGCGGCTATTTCCCATTGCCATGGATGCAGTGAAGTCATCCACCCCTGTTTTCATGGCTGCAAAGTCAGCTTTGGAGAGGTTATGCAAGGTAGTTACTGTTGTGGGGGTGGCTGACATGTTGAGTTCCATGTTGATTACAGCCTGTGTGGATCTCACCAGGTAGGGATTGGCAATTGGGGATGAGCAACAGTCCCATATTTAAGTAGTCAGCACAGGTCAAGGTTGTTGCATCCTCTACTGGTGGTCAGTATGAGCTGGTCCAAGGCTTTGGAAATGATGAATCCCATGAAGTGTTGGGCCACTGTACTGGTGCTTGACTACTTTCCCTAGGTGATGGAGGGGTAGTTGAAGTCTCATACTATGTCAATGTTTCATTGGACCATCATAGATGGCAGGGTGTTGAGGAATGTGCATTGACAGTCTAGGGACATAGATGTAGACCCACAGCAAGCTATGGTTTGGATTGCACTATTACCCCAATGCAATTGTACTGGAAGTTTCCCAATGCACTATGCTGGGATACTAGTCTGGAGGTGTTCCTATCCATAATGAATATGGAGACAATACTACCTGTGGAGGTGTGGTGTGGTCCATGTTTGGGGGCTGACATCTGTGGAATGCGTTATAGTCTGATACTGCAGGGCCACTGTTTGCTGCTTTGAACCACCCCTCCATTACAGCAGACATGTTAATGTCCTCCACTCTGAGTGCGTTGAGTGACTGCATCCTGACAGTTAGATGTCAAAGGCATCATAGGGCTGGCAGGACACTAAGCCAGTACCTGGAAATCCAGCACTGACAGATGTAGGACATCTGTGGCAAGTCATTGGGTTCTGTCAGTCATGTCATCCCAAGCAGAGAGGTACTGGATCCCTGAGAATGACACAAAACATGTAAGCCAATATTGCAGTCAATCATCTGTTGATAGTACCGCATCATCATTCTGGGTGACAGTGGTACACTGCTCAGGGCTACTGTCACACCTGCCTGGACCACATAATCAGAGAGTTCAACCATGTCTCTTGTCATGTAGTCCAGGGAGGTGTGTCCCAAGTTATTTACACCCACAAGGATACAGAGTAATACTCGTAGTTGTTATGGAGAGCCATGTCTGGCTGTGTCATGTGTTGGATGCTGGCATGTGATAGATCTTTTGCTGTTACTTGTTCCATATTCAGCTTAGTGAGTGAATATGTGTGTGCTTTAGTATTGAGTTACCCATGATCACTGTATTGTGCAAGGTGGATAGCCTTAGGAGTTAGGTTGAGTGGCACACTGTGTAGGTTAAATGTGTGTCCCTTGGCATGTGCCATGTCGCAGTGCCTGAGTGGGTGCCTGCCTTCCTAGTCTATGCTATTTGGGTAAATGTCCATTGAGTGCCTCTGAGAAGGTGGGTTTGTGTCTTTTCACTGTATGTCATGGCTGTCAAAGTGGGTGTCATGGTGAACTATGTGTTCCACATGGTGTGATGCAGGTGTTGATCTTATCATCTTGACCTGCTAGTCCAGTCTTTGCTGTAGAGTGCATATGTCCACATTAGGTGATATACGGGTAACTCTTACAGGTCTGAGTGTTTGGAGTTTAGAGGGGAGGGTTGTCTGTGTACATGAGGCAGTCACAACATTGCCTCAGAATGGTCAAGTGCATCAGGTTAAGGGGTGAAAGCACAGAAAACTGCCTTTCAATCATGCCAGGAGGGTTGGACATAACTATTAAGTACTGGGGCTACTTCTGTGACAAATGAGTACTGCTGATGGTTTACAGGTGTGCCACACTTCTTGATACAATAACCTGGTGAAGTACCAAGCCATAATGCTATTTGAAATGCAAGACAGAAAGAACTAGCACAATGTAAGGGTGGAACTGAAGGCAGACTTTCTGCCACCTGCAATACTTTACCTCAGCTGTGCAGTTATCAGCAGCTTTGGCCATGTGTAAGTTCAGTAATCTCTGTAGCATGTGCATTAACTGTGTAACACTATAATAGACATAACTAGAGAGGCAGGAGTTTTAATCTCAATACTGGCAAGTGAGTGTGTGTATGTGCATGAAAGTTCAATAAGCACTTTAGCACATGTCATAACTGTGTAACACTGTTGTAGACATAATTAGATATGCAGAAGTTCTAATCCCAATAATGGTAAGTGTGTGTGAATCATGTACTGTCTTGCTTGTACCATTTTGGACTTGTGTACTACCCTGCACACTTCCCCTCACCTGAATCTAGTAGTCCTGTTGATGTTATCCACCTTAGAAGTACCTTTGCAGTAGGTGACAATGTATATGTTCTGTGGTGCGTCCACTAACTGCGTAGCACTATAGTAGTAATAACTAGATAGGCAGTAGTTTTAATCCCCCTAATGACAACTGTTTGGATGTGTTTGTGTGAAAATCATGTAGTGTGTCGGTTACACCATTTTTGACCTGTGTACTACCCTTTACATTTCCACTCACTTCAATTTTGTAGTACTGTTGATGTCATCCACCTTAGAAGTACCTTTGGACAAAGAGGTAATGTATAAGCTTTGTGGCACATCTGATAACTGCATAGCACTATAGTAGCAATAACTGTATAGGCAGGAGTTCTAATCCCCCTGATGGCAACTGTTTGGATGTACTTGTGTGAGAATTATGTAGTGTGTAGGTTATGCCATCTTTGACCTGTGTACTATCCTTTACACTTCCCCTCACTCCAATTTAGTAGTCCTGTTGATGTCATCCACCTTAAAGTACCTTCGGAATAGGTAGAAACATATAAGCTCTGTGGTGCGTCTAATAACTATGTAGCACTATAGTAGAAATATCTAGATAGGCAGGAATTCTAAACCCAATACTAGCAACTATGTGTGTGTGTGTGTGTGTGTGTGTGTGTGTGTGTGTGTGTGTGTATGTGAGGATCATATCTTGTGTGGTTTATACCATTTTGTTGTGTGTACCATACACGTCTGGTGACCACCTCCTACTGCCATTACTTCATATAGTGTGGTAACAGCATCTGCCTCACATGCAGCAAGTTAAACCATTATACTGTCCTCTGTACAGATGTGTCTGGAATATCCAGATGTTTGCAACCTATATGTGCTTGGAAGTAGTCTGTGTGCCTTAACAATGCTCATGTATGTGATACTGTAGCCAAATAGGCCACAGTGAGTGTACTGACACATATGACAGCATGAGGTATCATACCTGACTGAAACATCATGCTGATATGACATCTGATACCCTCACAGGTGGTCATCCTTGTAGGTGCAATACATGAGTCCAGATGCTTGGTTTTACAAGTGAACCGTTCATGTTATGGGTGACATTAAAGGCTGGAAGAGATGTTGACTGACATATTGTGGTTGCAATTTGTATGTAACAGGAACACCTTGCATCTTAAGAGGAGTGTGTGCACAATTTATATGCCACTAATGTGCCACACATGTCCCTACCTTAGGTCATTTGTCTAGCCCATTTTGCTGGCATCTGTCCAGACGTCTTGGCACTGAGAAGTTGTGAGGTATGCTACAGGAATGCTGAATTCACGTCAGATAGGCCACAGTGGTGAGCACTGTGATGCAATGCAGTTAACTCCACCACAAGTGAGCATGCACATAAAGCAATATAGCTATTACCGATAGTTGTGTGCATGATAAATTGCATGCTCTTCACATGCCTGGGATATTGCCAGGCAACAACAGAACAATGTCATACTCATCAGCTTCAGACTGCTGTCTCATATGCAGACCAGAGGATCCTAGGTAATTGTAAGAGGGAGGTATTTTCAGCAGACTCACATGTGGCCTTGGTACAGGATGGATGCAGCATGTCTGCACATTTACAGTACTAACCCCAATAATACTCAATGTTCTGTCCTCGCCATAGAGGTGCACCTCTGTGCATTAGAAAACCCCATCCACAACTGCAATCAGACCTGACACATGGATGTAGATACAATACAGATACATGTATGTCTGATACATTAGTGTAGTAATCCCAACTGTGCTCTTACCTGCACGGTCCTCATCCAGTGTGTGGGTGCACCCCACCTCCACAATGTTTTCCTCAGCTTCATGGCATGTGCATTGTCTGGGTGTCCCAAGGTTGCCGAGGAGCTCCTCAGTGGGTGCCAGTGGGGGCTGGATGGCTGGGCCCTCACCTGTGGTTAGCCAGTCACTTGTTACAGCAGCAGCCCATTGACGGGCATGGTGGATGAGGTCAGTGGCCCGATGCTGCACCTGCTCATAAGTTCTGCTCTACAGGCCAGAATCATTTACCCTGTGAACCAGATCACTCCATGGGGTGGTCCTCTCCCGCACATCTTGTGCTCTCTGTTCAAATGACAGGGCATAATGTTCAATCACATATTGGGTGATGATGTCAGTTTCCCCAACAGAGAATGCTGGTAGGTGAGCTCTTTGCAAGTTACCTGGAAGACATAACAGGAAAAAAGTCACAGGACCTCATACGGTTGTCAAATTGCACATCAACAGTGGATATCACTTGCAAATAATCCAAACTACACAATAACTCTCCAATATATCATGGCTAGAGCAGCTTGCATTACACTCCTGCATCTGAGCTATCTTATTCCCCCCAATGTTGGACACTTAATTGTATAATCCTCTAGTCTCCATTAATTTCTGTGTAGAGGATTGACAGTGGCCATCTTCCATCTGGATGGTGTGTGGATGATGGCAGGTCTGTGTTTGACTGGTGTGTGATGGAGCTGTGAGCACATGCCTGAGTTCATGTAGGAGGCAGACAGTGATGTTATTATGCCCCATGGAGATTTGCTGTTGTTGCCATCAGTAGGCAATATGTACATGCTCACCGTATTGAGGGGAGGAGTGTGGTTGATGTGCATATCCCCCTATACAACTGGGGTGGACAAGTGGTGATATTCCCACCTAACCTGTCTGATGCAGGTTGCCAATATCTATGGCATGTGTGTATGAGGTGTTCTTTACCCCCAGTACAGGGTGAATTATGTTGTTTCCTCTGAAACTGACAACATATGTGGAGACAATGTTGCAATTGTCCTTGGTGTTGTTGATATGTCTGATTTGTAGTCATAATCAGCCTTAGAAGAAGTCACTTGTGAACTTACATGCTTGCTCAGATAGAGGTGGACTTGCTTCCAAGTTGTTGCCTGCACCTATGTGTCCCTGTGCAGCCAATATAGCAACCTATTATGTGGTTTGTGTATTGCTGCTGTCCACCAAAGGGGATTAATCTACCTTGGTGGATGCTGGTTATACAGGTCAGGTACTGCTGAGTCCATATAGCTACAGTGGATATAAATTGTACAAACCCTGCCTGGTATTTGAGCAATTGAAACATGACACCACAATACCTCATTTCAAAACAATTCCCCTTAATGTGACCTATAGCTTGTACAATTCAATTGAAAACATAACAATTTGGTCTGTGAAAACATATGTAAATAATAATCAATACAATAAGCCAGTTGAATGAGTGTGCACACCCTTAAACTGATATGTTGTTTATGCACCTCTTGAGATGGTTGCAGCATTCCTTCATCTTGGTTTGGACTCTAACATCATGGCACATCTTCACTTGGCAATAGTTGCTCACCTTCCTAAAAACACCTTTGATTGTTTTTCAATGGGATTGTACAGGTTAGGGGTCACATTCAAGATGAGAAACATTATGAAATAATTTTCTGTGGTCTCATTTTCATACAGCACACAAATTGGGCATTCTAACAGGGCTGTGTACGCTTGTGATATCCACTGTATATAGGTGTTGATATAGCTGTTAGTGGTAGGAATGGACAGAGGGTCATAACACAGTTGGACACTTCTCCGATTACTACCTGATAATCATGCTTGTTGCATTTACCTGTTGAGGCTACACACTCAAGTGCTGTATTATGGACTTTTGGAAAGTTCCTGTGTTGCCCATTTCCTTTCTTGGATAAAGGGAGGCTTCTTTGTTCACCAGTGTCAGTGGGGAGCTTAGAGCAGCCTATCTATCCCTGGAGGAGTGTTCCCAGCACAAAAACTGGTAGTCTATTGGCCATTTTGGGCCAATTTCTAGCTCTTTCAAGTCCCCCTGTATAAAACCCGCTTTGGCGTAGTTTTTGCACTTGTTACTACTCAGCCAAGCTCCTTGTGGTCCTGCAGAGTGGTGCTAGCAGCAGAGAAGATAAAAGAGTGACTGATAACCTGATAAAAGTGTTTTTTTTTTCCTGATACTACCTGGGCGACTGTCCAATCTAGCTAAACTGCAAGTATTTCTGCTTCTTGAACTGTTTTAAACTGTTTAAAGTAGTTTTTGCCCCTGCACTTTTAAAGTTTGTCATGTTTGTTGCATTTACCTGTTGAGGCTACACACTCAAGTGCGCTAGCCTGTGTTACATATTTATTGCATTTTCCTGCTGTTTGTTGCAGAAAAGAAAAAAAAAACAAAAAAAAATCCTTCTTTCCTGACCTAGAGTAGTCCAAATACAGGTTTTGCTGTATTCTGGACTTTTGGAAAGTTCCTGTGTTGCCCATTTCCTTTCTTGGATAAAGGAAGGCTTCTTTGTTCACCAGTGGCAGTTCGGAGCTTAGAGAAGCCTATCTATCCCTGGAGGAGTGTTCCCAGCACAAGAATCTGGTAGTCTATTGGCCGTTTTGGGCCATTTTCTAGCTCTTTCAAGTCCCCCTGTATAAAACCCGCTTTGCGCGATTTTGCGCATAGCGCAGCATCGGGCAGCTCGGCTTAATTGGGTTTAAGCCATTCTCGGCTCCACAAAGTCTGCTCTTCACTTTTTCCCTTAGAACTGATCTAGTTCTCATAATAAACACCCTATTCCTACTCTAAAGCCTGGCACTTGCTCACTAAAGCAATTGTATAAGTCAACACTAAAAAATTAAAAGCACTACATCCTCACAAACTCCCCTTGAGTACCTTGTTCCCCATTGGCCCTTTTTTCAATTATAAAGGAATTCCCAATACTATTTTAGCATGTCCAAAGGTCAGTTGTCAATCTCCTCTCCGGTCCAGCTGGTGAATCTGGGAATCTTGAGGCAATGTTACAACTGCCTCATGTACACAGACAACCCTCTCCTCCTCCAAACAAATTCCAACACATGTGAGAGATGCAACCATATAGCCAAACTGGAGGCTAAGCTCTCTCAACTCAGTACTGGCGTAACCAGTCAGGAGGAGAAGGAAACCACACTCACTACAATTCCAGTCTCACATAGACCTACCCCGACAGCAAACCAAACACATAAACACACAAAAACATACTTGGAGGCTGTAAATAAAAATCTGCCTAAGCAGCAGAGACCTCCAAAGCAGACACCCAAGCAACCACTACCCCAAAACAAAACATGTGCAACACATAGCTCACAAAGCCAGTGTGCCAAACAGTCACAGCCCTTAAGGTTAAACAACACACCTGATACACTTGTAATAGGTGACTCTATCGTCAGGCACACTGACGTCCCGCTCACCAGGCTGAACAAAAGAAGGTCACGGTGAGCTGCCTGTTGGGCGCTCGGATCCTCCACACAACACAAGCACTCAGGTCACTCCAAGGCAAGTACAAATATGACTCAGTCATTGTCCATGCTGGTGTAAATGACCTGAGACGTACCTCCCTGGACTACATGAAAAGAGACATAGAGGAGCTCTCTGAGCATGTAGCCCAGTCCGGTATGACCCTGACCTTGAATAGCATCTTACCCTCACCAAGAATGATGCCACAATATGAAGACAAGATGATCAATTTCAGCAATTGGCTTAAGTATTGGTGTCATTCAAAGAGGATCCAATACCTGTCAGCCTGGGATGACATGCCCGACAAGCCACGATGCTTCACTCAGGAAGGCTTGCACCTGTCACCCCTGGGCTTTTGGATATTGGCAAAGGCTCTTGCCACCCCCATAGTGCCTTTTTTAGGCAAGGCTCAAAAGACAAACCCACCTCCATAGGTATCACAAGGGATAAGAAACTAAGAGTAATGCTACTCAATGCCAGAAGTCTAAACCTCAAGATGCACGCACTTGAAACTCTCCTTAGCATGGAGAACATCGATATCTGTGCAGTAACAGAAACCTGGTTCAAGGCTCCCAAGAGCACCCCAGCACTACCAGGTTATACCTCATACCATGCTTTTTGGCCCCAAAACTTGGATTGAACCACAAAAGGAGGGGGAGTATCAATATTCGTCAAAGATACCCACACCTCCAGGTTGGTGGCACAGCATGAAGCATCAGAGACTATCCATGTGCAACTAACAGTGGGTAAAACTGCCTTCCAGTTTATAGCCTGGTACAGACCACCCTCCCAAACCCAGGAACCCCACTCGGCCTTCCTGAGAACACCGGAAAATATAAAGGTCTCTCCAAACACCATTATATTGGGTGACTTCAACTACCCAAACATAGACTGGGAGCATTACTCTAGCTCCAACACCCTAGCCCAAAGGTTCCTAGAATTTATAAACTCAAATGCTATGGAACAACTTTTTACCACTCCTACAAGAGGGGAAAACATACTGGACCTGATCATCACCAACATGGGGGCTCTATCCTCCAGACCAGAAGTATATCCCTCACTGGTAAGATCAGACCATAAACTAATCTCACTGGATATTCACATCCCGACCCCACCCCCTGCCCAGAAAACCACAGTGAAAAACTTCTCTAAAGCAAATTTCACACTCCTCAAAACTGAGGTGGAATCCTTCAAAGCCCCCGGGCCTGTGGAAAATATGGCCCAGACCGCAGAATCCTTTATAAGCACATTCTATGAACACCTTCAGGAATGCATGGATCATGCAATCCCAAATAAAACCAAGACCAAGTCCTCCAAAGGCATGCGTCTTGTCTGGTGGACCCCAGCCATAAACAAACTATACAATAGAAGGAGGAAGATACTACATGATAGAGCAAAATCCCTAAAAGGGAAGGCATCTCTGATCAGTATTAGCAAAAAACTACAGGCACTCATAAAATCGTCTAAGGCCAGCTTCGAGAGAAAAATTGCACAGGACACTAAGGATAATCACAAGGCTTTCTTTAGTTATGTTAGGAACCTGGGTGAGAATTCCCAGATATGCTCAGAATTAGTCCAAAATGACAAAAAATACACCAAACCCACAGACAAACATCCTAGCTGACAGGTTCAGTGCAAACCCCCCCCCACCAAAAGGGCAAATATCTATCCCAGCAGAGTGCTGCCCCCCTGACATCTCAGATGCTCAGGTAAGAGCCGTCCTCTCCAAAGCAAAAAACACAGCATCAATGGGACCAGACAGTGTCCCGGGCTGCGTCCTACATGAACTCCAAGAAGAGCTAAACCCAAACATAAAACTACCATTCAATCACAGCCTTACTACAGGATATGTACCCAAAGAGTGGCGTACAGCAACAGTGGTCCCTCTCCACAAAACAGATCCTGGAAACTATCGCCCCATAAGCCTGACTAGCTTGGTCTGCAAAGCTATGGAAAGGATCATCATGGACCTCATAAATAAAGATATTGGGGACATACAGACACTGGTTCCTACCCAGTTCGGCTTTGTTAAGGGCAGATCCTGCCTCTTAAACCTGGTTGATTTCTTTGAAACAGTCACCAAGGCCATTGACGAGGGGAAGGTGGTCCACACAGCCTACCTGGACCTCGCAAAAGCCTTCGATACAATACCCCACTCAGGCATTAAAGATAAGCTCACCAGCTTAAATATAAACCCCTATGTCAACCGATGGGTTGCAAACTGGCTCAAGGACAGAACCCACATGGTTAGCATTGCTGGAGGCATGTCAGACTCCAAACCAGTTACACGTGGCGTCCCACAAGGCTCAGTCCTGGGACCTCTCTTGTTCGGTATATATTTCTCGGAGGTACAGGCCAACATGGAAGGACTGTGGCTGACCAAGTTCGCAGATGACTGCAAACTAGGCGCCATAATCGACTCTCCAGCTGACACAAGCATCCTACAAAAGGGCCTCATAGAAACAGAGAACTGGTGCCAGAGCCATGGCCTCAAGCTAAACGCCAAAAAGTGTATAGTCATCCCCTTTGGCAAAAACAAAGTGCCCACAAATGACCACATAGGTGGTAATCCATTAAGTATGGAAGAAGTAATTAGGGACCTGGGGACCCAAGTTGATAGCAATCTCTCTTTTGAAAACCATGTGGCCAAAGTTGTTAGAAAAACATTTTATATAGCCTAGCTAATCACGAAGGGATTCACATCTAGATCAGGGGAGGTCATCGTGCCTCTTTACTCATCCCTCATCAGACCCATAATTGAGTACAATGCCCCTTTTGGGATGTACGTTACCAGACACCTGCAGCAACTGGAAAGACCCCAAAAGTACCTCACCAAGAGGATCAAAGGGCTCAAACAGATGCCATATGCTGCCCGGTTATAGAAACTCCAGCTCTACTCAGTGGCATACCGCCTGCTCAGAGGCGATCTGTGCCTGACGTATAAAGCCATGTCCAACCCGGAATTAATGGACATGCTGCACCTCAGAAAATCCAAATCCCATTGAGCTATGCGCTCGTGAGACTTGAACCTCAGCACTGAAATAAATAGGACATGCTGGAGGGACAGATTCATAACCCAGAGGCTCCCTTCACTCTGGAATAAAATCCCAGTCCAGGTTAGGCAGAGTCCCTCATTGACTCTCTTCAAGAGGAATCTTGATGAGTGGATGGGAGATCATAGGTTTACTCCGGGTATCATTTCTGTGTCACTGTTAGACAGAGGCACAGTATACTAACCTCGAAAAAGGGCATTGCAAAATTCATTTAAAATGGGTGGCAAAAGCCAAACACACTCTGGCTAGGCTTATAAATGCCCTAGGGAAGATAGCCTAGTATGAACCTATGAACCTATGAACCTATGAACCTATGCCTAGTCTAGTACCCATATCAGTGTCAGGGCAGTGCAACAACCAGTAGCTGTGCACATTAATGTCGGTTGTATGCAGTGACACTGATATTACACACATGTGCAACATGCACAACCTATGTACCTGACTGCTTGAAACCCATGTGATTAGTTTTGTGCCTTCCAGTTGGACATACCCATACATACATGTGCTCTGGAGATACCTTTTATACATTTCTGTTAGTTATGTTATGCTAGTTATGTTAGTATGGCACACGGTATTTACAGTCTTGCTGCTCAATCATACTTCTCAACCTGTTATAGCATGACGTCTGGACAATGGCACATATAAATGGGTGACAAAAGGAACATTAATATTGATACTTTACTAATAAAGCTGCACCATACATTAGTAAGTTGATTGCACAGTAGGCATTGACATCACTGTGATAAGCTGGAAGATGTCCAACAGTCATAAGTAGGCATTGTCATTGCTCAGAGACTTTTCAATGGTTTGGCTGACATAACACAGATATATGTGTATGTGACTACAGATATCAGTTACAAATGTGCTTAATGTCCAGCAGAACACTGTACAGTTGAATGTTATTAATTAAATATATCACATGCAGTTCAACACACGTCTGCAACAGTTCTTTACTATGCATATGCCCTGTAGTTGTCTCTTAGCTTTTCAAAACAAACTTGTATCATACTGATATTCACAGGTAACATATGTATCTGGAAAACATCCCATTAACTGGCCTAGCAGTGGCACAGTCACAACTGTTTGACAGACACCCCAGCGGTTGTCATATGTGAACTGTCCTTTCCCAGGGTGATTCAAGCTCCTGAGCTGTGATTCTACCTCGCAACCTCTTAGAGTATCACATCTGAACAAAACCTAATATGATGGGGGGGGATAAATAGGGACAGACTTTAAATATTCCTGTTACAAACTTAAGAACTTTGTAGAATGATACTTTTTGCATTACCGTGAATATTCTTAAGGATGTGGAGTCTTAAACTCAAGTGTTTGCCATTATTTGATGACTTCAATCCTCAGCTATTTGCAAGAAAAGTACAGATTTCAAGAGGAACAGACAAAAAACTATAATGGGAAAATCTGGACATTCTGTTAAGATCTGTACAGTTGGGAGGTATGACTGTGATCTCTCCCACTGCAGAGAGGGCCAGATGCTATGGCCATAGCAGCTGTTCAGCAGGACATTAGTACAGCAAGTCTTGTTGGGACATATATTCTTCCAAGTCATATTTCCCATTATTACAGACCAAGCACTACATTCAATTACATGCTTACATCTTCCAGTTAACAATATTTTTCTTGTCTTTTCCAGTTTATGTTTTATTTGTTCTCTCTCTCTCTCTCTCTCTCTCCCTCTGTGCACTACAGGAATAGAGCTGGTTTGAATAGGTAGCAGCATGGCTTTTGTAAGTGATACTCATGACCAGGTGATGGCCTGTGCACTGATTGGTGTTCCCCACTTGCTAACGGCATACAGAGCAATTGTATAGTTCTTCCAACAGCCAATGTCATGGAAACACATTCCTATCATTTAGTACTCCATGTGGGCCTTGGCCCTTTCCCTTACTTGTGAGGAAGACATCCTGGAGTTTTGTGCGCTACTACCTCTTACAACAAGACTTGTGGAGACAAGCCAACTAAATGGTGGAGAAGTTTCAAGACTTAGGGGCAGAATGTGAATATTGCTGTTATATGTTTGGAATACTGCTAGTTTAACAGGGTTTGTCTGCACATGCTACTTCTGCATGGGTGTCAGTCTGACAACGTTCTGTCTCTGCACAGCTCTCAACTGCAGGGCATTCCAGATAATGGCCACAGGTTAGCCTGTTATGTTAGGACTGTTCCCCAGACAGGTATTCTCCTTAGCAAATCAGTTGCATACGCTGGTGATTACAATCTGTAAATGCTAACATCCATTTGTTTTTCTAACTTTATGTCCCTCAGAAAAGATATGGTGCAAAAAACCTTGTAACACCAGCAACTTTCTCAGTGTATAACAGCAATATTTCAAGTATGACCATGTATTTAGGCCTCTGTCCACCAATTATGTCAGGCTTTGTCCAGATGTCATAGAGTAGGAGGTTGATAGGTATAATGGATTGTCATTATAGAGTGGTGTCATTCCTGCTCAGGGGAAATGCTGGAAAACATGTTGAAGTCTGTACTTTCAAAAGGATGGTGTATAGAGAATGCTGTTAGATGTCCTTGTAACATATTTTATGTGGGAAGAGTAACACGGTTTAAAACTAGGTTGTTAGAACATGTGAGACATATTATTGATAAGAAATATGACAGTTCAATAGCTGTACATTTGAATAAATCCCAACATGGCGACAGTATTGATTTCCAAGGTACTGTTTTGGAAAAAGTCTGTTCAGCAGTTTGATGAAACATTCATAAAAAGACAATTGTTATTACAGACTCACTGTATTAATATTAAATGTGATACTTTATCCCTTAGGGGTTAAATGAAGAGTGTAATTGGAGGCTGTGTATTTAATTATGTAATGAAGTGTTAATTGCTTCTTGTGATTAAAGCAAGTATTTCTTGTAATGTTTTACTTTTTGAAGGCTTTGGCCAAAACATCAGCATATAATAAAAATGTGTGAATTACTGGCTGATTTTATTTCTCTTTGCTATGTTCAGTCATTTTAGTTGTTTTGCTAAGAGGTTGTTGTATGTCTGGGCATTGTGGATGGCCTATCATGATTTTGTAGTAGTGTACTGTTCACTTTTTCATTTGGACTGTGGGGGGGGGGGTGTGAGTGTTATGGGTCCTTTTGTATCCAACTGTGCATGCTGCCCAGTTATGGGTGGTCTATCAGCAGCATATGTTTGTGTGGGACATGTATGTGTATATATACATATATATATATATATATATATATATATATATATATATATATATATATATATATATATATATATATATATATATATATATATATATATATATATATTCACTTTATAATCTCAAGATACTGTAATATCGAATTTCAGTATCTTGAGATTATAAAGCTGAAAAAACAAAACAGCTAAACCCCAACCATGAAAGTCAAAACAGCGAACATAAACACACCATACAAAACATACACCAACCTCACCACATTACAACAAATAAACAAACACACAAAAACAATTCAAATAAATAAACCTACCCTACATCTAAGCAGGGAGGCAAGCCCTCCTGCACTCCCCACACCCTCGCTACTTATGTGTACTAACTCCGAGGTCGCACCAAACAGAAAAAGACAGTAAACTCACCACTACACACTCTACAGTCCCCTCGCACACACACGTCAAAATATGCAAACACCACCACTTTCAACAATTATACACTTATACTCTTACCTACCTACTCTAACCCACACCTACAACTTCTGACCACACTCACATACACTCAAATCCCTACCCAAAACCCTTAAAATAATATTCACTTACGTGAATCTCCAACTATATTCACATACCAAACTGTAAGTCATGCACACAGTACATCCCACATCACATAGTGTATCACCACAACCACGAAGTTGATGATTCAAGATTCACAGTTATGGGGTTTTGCTATTTCAGAAATACAGCTTTATAGTCTCGAAATACTGAAATTTGATATTTCAGTATTTTGAGATTATAAAGTGTATGTATATATATATATATATATATATATATATATATATATATATATGGGTCTACTTGAAATAACCGAACCGACACTTCACCGACACGCAGAAGACCGAGACGAAACGACCGAAAAGCAAGTTGATCGAAAAGGTGATTTGCCGACAGCCAAAAGACCGACAAGGGCAATGTGTGAGCGCGACTTGGTAGGTGTGCGATAGTGACAGATTGAGGAGCGTTCAGGTAAGTGTGCGATATTGAAGGATTTTGGGTTAGGGTGTGGGAAAGGTGAGTGTGCGGTAGTGTCAGAGTTAGGGTTCGGGTAAGGTAAGTGTGTGATAGTGACGGACTGTAGTTTAGGGACGGGTTAAGTGAGTTAGGTTTAGAGTACGGGTAGGGTGAGTGTGCGATAGTGATGGGCTTTATGTTTTAGGGTGGGTTAAGTGAGTTAGGGTTAGGGTGCAGGTAGGTTAAGTGTGCAATAGTGACAGTCTTTAGGTTTAGGGGTGGGTTAAGTGAGTTAGGGTTAGGGTGCAGGTAGGGTAAGTGTGCGGTAGTGTCGGACCTTAGGGTTAGGGTTTGGGTTAAGGTTAGTGGATATGTCATTGTGTGTAATGTGTAGTTTACGTTGTTTGTGTCGGTGTAATGGTGTTCGGTTTTGTGAGTTGTCGGTGTTGTGTGTTTTCGGTTATGTGGGGTCGGTGTTTTGTGTGTCGGTGAAGTGTCGGTTCGGTTATTTAAAGTAGACCCATATATATATATATATATATATATATATATATCTATATATATATATATATATATATATATATATATATCTATATATATATATATATATATATATATATATATAGACATATCATTTACCAACTCCAGGATTGCACTACATTGGGGAAGGGGACATATACCATGTCAGTACCATCGTCAATGACATTGAACTGGCAGACTGATTATTTACTGATGTGATGTTTTGGCTATTTGGTCTTGGTGGAATTACATATGCCAAAATGAGGTCACTGCAAAATTAAGTACATCCATGTGTACAGTATTATCTGTGTACTGCATCAACACTAAAGCCTGTGTGTGTGTGTGTGTGTGTGTGTGTGTGTGTGTGTGTGTGTGTGTGTGTGTGTGTGTGTGTGTGTTATTCACAAACATTTGGTGTGTGCCACCCACTACACTTACAATTGCCCAATATAGAAGAGCTGCTGACATCAGCCACCATGCACTCACCTGTATACACCCCTTAGACCTATCAGCCATATGGCACATGCAGTAAATGTTATACAGACCTATTACTTGTGTTCAGCTGTACCCAGGATATGACACAGTCAATGTGTCACCACAGTGCCATACCCCTTGTAGAAAACAACAGCAGACCAACATCCTGCTGACACATGGACACCTACAACAGAATACATTATGGAGACCACAATCAGTCAGTGTTAATGACAGCTGTAATGCATCATGGCTGGACAGCTACACACCCTGGCATGTAAGCATTAAACATTTCAGCTGAAAACATGTTAAGCAGTGTTACATTGCTAAACCTTAGTGCATTCACCCTGTGCATCAGAACCATATTAGCATGTCCCTGCATCGATGGTATGGATGACAGGGATGGGGGACAGGTATTATCATATGCACAGGGTGTGTGGTGGGTTTGCCAGAGGCCTAGGCTGAGCAATTTGGTTGACATCATGTGTGTGTGTGTGTGTGTGTGTGTGTGTGTGTGTGTCTGTGTGTGTGTGTGTGTGTGTGTGTGTGTGTGTGTGTGTGTGTGTGTGTGTGTGTGTGTGCGTGTGTTAGGTGGTTCTTTAACAATTGGGTAGTGCAGATCTGGTGTGTGTAGGGTGGCCACTGTGGTGCAGCAGTTAGTGTTGCCACCTCACAGCAAGAGGTTCTCCGGTTCGATCCTCAGCTAGGGTACCTTCTGTGCAGTCTGCATGTCCTCCCTGTGGTCGCATGGGTTTTCTCTGGGTGCTCTGGTTTCCTCCCCCATCCCAAAAACATGCTGTAGGTGTATTGGATACATTATATTGGCCATAGGTATGAGTGCATGCATGTGTGTGCCCTCCGTGGAAGGTTGGGCACCGGGTTGACAACTCAACACCGTAAAAATTTCACTGCCAATCATGAGCAGACAGGTGATCTGCTGTGGTGAACCCTAACCAGAAAAAGCTGAAAGAAGAAGAATATGTGGTGTGTGTAGGTATGAAGGGGCCCTAGCTGTGTTGGTGATGTGTGTATGTATGTATGCACACAGTTCTGCTATGTAACTGCCCTATAGGGTAGTTTGTTGGACAGCTGCAGACAGTACATGGTAGGATGTACAGTTCACTGTCTCTGGCTACGGACATGGGAAATGTGCCTGCGAGGGGTTCCACAGGCACTACCAGGTAGAAGCCCAGATATGGTACTTTCCCCGATGATGACAATTGTCCGCTGGATCTGTGTCCCAGTTGGAACTGGCCAGGACCACATGCACATAACCTGCTGCATTGTGGTGTGGTCAGCACCCTCCTGCAGTGTTGGTGCTGGTACTGCCACTACGAGAGCAGCTGTGAGTTGTTGCACATCCACATAGACCTCCACCTGTTAATTTTGCTGACCTACATCCATGAGGATGATGCCCTACTCCCACTACATGCTCCAACACAGACAACACATGGTCAAGGATTCTCCCCATCTCACCCAACCGTCTATCCAGGACCTCTGCAAAATGAAGATGGGCACCTGCAAGATCACAGATGTTGTCAAGTACAGCAGAATGAGTAGCCCTCTGGAGCCTTAGACTCTGTCTGGTTTAATGTTCCATATGTGCCTGTGCCTCGATGATGGCCCAAAACATGCGTCTGGTGAAACCTGCTGTGGCACTTCTGCCAAGGGCATGATGGCCAGCAGCCCTTCTATGAGCACCCCTGTACATTTGCCTGTGTGGTACTTCTCCAGTCATCCAGCTATGGCTGCTGTGTACAGACACACTTACAATAGTCCCCACACTGTCCTGTCCCATGACACCACCTGCCAACTGTACCTCATCTATGGCCACTGGTGATTGGGTATGTATGGGCATTGTGACTGTATGCAGCGATGGGGTGGATAAACATGGGATGTCATCCAATGGCACAGCTTCAGCCCCTGACAACCCTGCCTGTGCCTCACCATACCTATCATCATTGTCAGAGTCTGCATGGACACTAACATGAGTTTGCCTGCAGGAGGGACCCTAACCCACCTCACAACCAATGAGTGGAAAACAAAATAATGTGATTTAAGAGACCTATATGTTATTGCTTACCTCTATACACATACACACACACACACACACACACACACACACACACACACACACACACACACACACACACTTACAGGTTAGGTGGCACAGAGATATTACACAGACCTCTCATTACCCAATAGTCAACATGTATGACATATGGCACTGAACAGCATGCACTGCAGCTACACTCAATTCTTGTTACCAACATTATACCTCTCTGTGATGCATGAGTTGTGTTAGTAGGTGATGCCCCTTCCCCTGGAACACACTGCACCCATGTACACAGTATTGCTGTGCACCTGTGCAGCACCCTGACATGTACTGTGCACCATACCTCACGAGTGTACACACCATTGCTGAATGTGTATATGTGTGGCAGTTATGTTTGCTCTGTTGCTCAAAACCCCTATGTGTTTGTCTGACACATACCTGGGATGATATGATGACTGATGTCAATAGTTAATGCCTGACCTCTGATTTGTAGATCTCATCATCAGCAGTGCATGTTTGAGCAATACAATCCAATTACATTGACAACCTTCAACGCTTAATGTGGATATGAGGAGTATACACATCCTTGTTGACCAGCCTCTTCCATGATATGCAATGGTGTCACAACATGACTTGATATGTGACATATGACCTATGCAGTTAAATGCAGTATCAAACAAATGTGTTAGTCGTGCAAATGCTGAATGAGATGTATACAATATGTGGGTTGCATAAGTATGCACATCCTGAACGCAATGATTTGTTAGGTTAGCAGCACCTGTTAAGTGAACTACAGCAGTCACTATTCCAGGAAGGGGTATACTAGCATGGCCCATCCTCACTTGTCATTATTTGGTCACACCGCCCTACAAATGTCTCCAAACAACTCTGCCAGATTGCAAGGTCAGCTCATGTGCACAGCCCTTGGAGGTCACACAGTGCCTTCACTACTGCTGTGGAGTCAGGGTTATGTCTGGCACAATTCATGACTTTGACTGTGTTCAGATACAGCCATTCCTAGGGAGCTCTGGATGTATGCTTCAGTTCACTGCTGTGCTTCAGGATGACGTCCCTCCTCATCCCATCCTCAGCCTTATTACAGATGCGTGACAACTATGGACCACACATGAGTGTTATGTTGCAGTGTTTCAAATTCAGAACACCATGTCTACTTGCCTAGTTCTTGCTAATGAACATCAAAACTAAAGGTGTACACTGGCACCTGAAGGTAAAATGGGGATGGTGGGCCTGAGGTGGAGTGAGGTGTTGCTTGTGCACCACATGTATCTTTATTAATACTGTCTGTAGGTTTCAGCCTTGGTCTCAGTACATCAGTACACATTGTAACACATGCCTTTGGAATACTTAATGTTATGCATATGCTATCTGCAGAGATCCCTGGATGATGTTTTCTGTTCAACAACTCTTCCATCTGATTACCCTACCCCATAGGCCACACGTATGCAAATTCCAGGTGATTGTTGACACAGGTACTGCACAGGCAGTACTTGCTAAACATTCGTGCAAGTCCCTCTGTGTTGCTGCATGTGTCTGGGCTGCCTCCATCACCAGTTTGCAACATGTGTTGTCATCTGTCTTGGATGGGCATATGTTTATTTTCTACATTAATGTTGTTCTATACTTCACACACACATACATGACTGTCTGGCCTTTTTGCCATGGTATATGCAATGGTGAGATAAGGCTACTTCTCCCACTCCTGAGTGCTGATTTCATATATGGTATCCATTCCATGGTTTGTAAGATGTGTGAAAGCCATGGCTGCCTCTGTTGCAAGAGAGTGGGCAAATGTCATGGACATACTTCTTGGACAGCAGATGATCACTTGGTGTAACATTGTGACCCTGTAGTTGATGGAAGGTGTGTACTCAAGAAGACTAAATGCTGTCAGTACCTCACAAGCTGCTTTCACAATATGTTATTTGGAGTGTGTGCACACATATGCTTCCAGTGTTTGTTAAGCTATGTATTCCCCATATCTGTTTTCCTAACATAGGATTCCATATTACACATTCATTGCTCATGTTAGGATCACATTCAGGAGCGGCTTGTGCTATATGACTGCAGGACTTCAGCCCCTCCCCCCACCTGTAGAAAGAAAGAAAACAAAATTTCCTGAAACTCCCCCACCTGTAGAAAGAAAGAAAACAAACCAAATTGCGAAGTCACGGAACTCTGCGCATGTGTGCTTGGAGTTCCTGGAACGCACAGAACTCCAGACTGCTGTGTCAGCAGTCTGGATAGGAGGAACGGCATCTCTGCTGTGCAGATGCCCAGAAGTCTGTGCGGTGATGACCGCATAGAACGGAAGAACTCCAGACTGCATCATCTGCAGACTGGAGCCTACTCTCACTGGGAAACAGTTGAGCCTTCTTGCAGGATAGGGAAACCAGCCGTTAGTTTGCATGGGATGGGACTAGACTGAGGAGACTGGAACAAGCTTGCGCAGGATGGGAACATTGAATGGGACTCAGAACAAGGTACTGTGTGTAGCTGTTAGCTTTGAATGTACGTGAGAAATTGTGTGTGTGTGTGTGTGTGTGTGTGTGTGTGTGTGTGTGTGTGTGTGTGTGTGTGTGTAAAAATGCCCCAGGTGGGTAGAGAATACCTCAGGCTTGATCTCTGTACCTTGGGTGCAGATTGCAAGGGCCTGAATTCCCTATCCACCACCATTTGTAAAAAAAATGCAGATTTTTGCCTCATATTTGTTCTATTCCTCATAAAATCTGTGGTTTTGTATTGTGGTTTCCTTACACAGTCAGTAGTGCAGTGGTAGCATTGTTGCCTCACAGCTACAGATTTTCTGGTTTGATTCATGGCTGGGGTGCCTTCTGTGTGGAGTCTGCATGCCCTCCTATCTTACAAAGACATGTGTCTGAAGTGTTTCTCCCTGGGCCTCTGCTGAAAATTGGCTTTTGTTCAAGTCAAACTTTCCTGGTTAACAAATGTAAAATTGGCTTTTGTTCCAAGTCAGACTTTCCTGGTTAAAAATGTTAAATAAATAAAAATAACAGGCATTTGAATTTCAGACTTCATATTCTTCAGAAAGTACACAGTAACGCAAAACCATTTATTCTAGCAATTTTCTAAGTTTATAAGATGGATATTTGAAATTTCTCCCTATTTTTGAGACTGTATTCCCCCATTTATGGGTATGTCTAGGTATTTTTTGCAAAGGTTGAGAGCTATGGTGAGAATTTAATTCACTGAATATGTTTGCGGGTTGTGTTCCCCCATTACTGGCTTTGTCCAGGTGTTTTTTGCTAAGAGGTTGAGAGCTATGATGAGAACTGAATTCACTAAATGGTAGCCATTTAAGTTTCAGTCTTCCTCTTTTTCACAAAGCAGCTGGTATGGAATAGTGGTATGTTGCTCTGACTGTTTTACACAGGGTCCTGGGTTCAATACTTGGCAGTAACATGTATGGTGGTAACACAGCAGTGCTCCAACATTATACAAACAATGTTTAAAATGTGTCTCTGTTTTTTGTGCTTTTGTCCCTCCCTGATAAATTTTGGATTTTTCCAGATGTCTTGTGCTGCAAAGTTCAGAAATACAGCTGAGTGTCCAGTAGATTTTACAAGGCGCTGAGAGCTGCAGGGGAACAAAAGTTTAGTGCTGCTTATGCAGAGTCTGCTTGCATTGTTATTAGCACAATAGGTAGTGTACTTGCTTTTGATGCAGTAGGCTGTAGCTTCTACTCTCACAGTAGGTAGATACATTGCTGATACTGTACTGTGTTTTAAAAGGGGTGGATGCTGCAGTACTTTTTGGTGAAGATACCTAGTAACTATAAACCTGTTATAAGTTTGCCATCCATTCCCTTTTGCAATATTACTAGCTTATCATTTTTTAAATGCAACATAGACAATTTATTCTTCAAGGGCAACAGGCACTTTATTTGTAGATGAAACAATGAAATATAAAGTTGTTTGCTAGCAGCAACCTCTTCATTAGTTACAGATTTCTTTAATGTGGAATTATTTAGATGACTTTTACTTCTTTAGAGATCGTGCATATTTACTGATACTGGTGGACTGTAGAAGTTTGAGTAGACTTTTATGATGGAAATGTTCTGAATTGGGCAGTTTTGTCATTATTGGTGCACGCATTTTGTTTCATTGTTTACTGGAAAAATGTTCAAAACAATAAATTTAAAATGGCCTCTAACAACTGCACTGTATTGTACAAGGAATACAATTTAATACAATCAGGAAGGTGTATCAAAGAGCACATGTAAGTTTCATGTCCAAGGGGCCTATGATTTGAAAACAGCCCAAAGTTAATCTTTATCTGCCACTGGCAAAATGTATTTTCTTTGAATGTGGGTTTCAATGCTGTTTCAATGAATGTGAGTTTCAAGGGCAGAGAAGTTTTAATACTAAGTCTATTTTCATTGTGAGACTGCATTGCTTTGTTTAGCAGATATCTATTAGTGTTTGTGCTGTAAAATGCAAAATAAAACTTTCAATTGAAATCCAAATCATTGCAGAAGTAAAGCAGCATGCACATTGCAGTATGTATAGTAAATGTGGTGAAATAACCATGGAATGGGACATTGGAATGGCTGCAGTGGGGAGGCTCCATTCGACCATGATTTTGTGAGGGGGGAAGGGCAGCAAACTCAAATACAGCCACGGCTGAACTATACCTCTCAACTGTCCAGATTTTTGCAGAATGAATAGATTTTTGCTTCTTATTTTTGGTTTGCTCCTCATAACATTTGTGGTTTTCTAGCAAATCATTTAAGAATGAAATCATTAAATAATGACAGGCATTGAGTTTCAGACATCATAACCTTCAAAAAAAATGCATGCTAAAGCAAGACCTGTTATTCTATCAACTGTCTTAAGTTTATATAAGAGCAATTTTTAGTACTGTTTGTATATTCCTCATATACATTTGGCCTTGTCCAGATTTCCTGCATTAAGAGATTGAGAGGTACGTGCAAATAAATTGCTTTTTAGAATTAGGAATATCCAAACCTCTCAACTGTCCCCAATTTTGGCTCAAAATGTTGCTCTCCCCCTAATAATCCCTCTGCAAAATGGTACTTTTGGAAGAAAATGTGGAGGGTTTACAATTATAAATAACTGTAATGATCAGAGTTATAGATTACTTTTATTTCAAAAATGCATGTAGATTCTCTTATTTTGTCAGCTGTTCAAGTTAACAGTACTAATATTAAAAAGGTGTCCCTTCTTTGACAGTTTCCCAGCTGTATTGTGTGGCAATTTTATATTTTTGCATCACATTTTTGGTCTGTTTTTCATAACATTGTGGTTTTCTGGCAAATTAGTGGCAAATCATTAAAGACTGAAGTTAGAAAATAATGGCGGACATTTGAGTTTCAGATTTGATACCCTTCAGAAAATTCATACTAATGCAAGACCTACTACTCTTCTATAATCTTTCTACATTTATAAGAGCAATATTTAAAATGTGCCCTTATTTTTGGGCCTGTGTCCTACTTCTATGCATGGCTTTGTACAGATTTCTTGTCTAAGGTAGAGCTGTATGAGTGTCAGAGCCATCACCGTCAGCTAGAGGCATTTCAAATTGTAACACACTTGTTGCACCCTACTCCCCCATGTAGTGACTCTGGATATGTCCAAGCAAGGCAAGGAGCAGGTATGCAGTGTAAGCGTGCAGACTATTCCTCCATCCAAGGTAGACACAAGTACAACAGTGGCTTTTCATCTGTCCTTGATTTTGCAGATTGTTCTGGTTTTCTGTCATACCTTCATACTGTTGATTTATGCTTCTTATTATTCAGAAAATGCATGCTGTCGCAGTGCCCTGTTGCTCTGTGTTTAATTAGCAATGCTTTAATGACCATCAGGTAAACTTGTCGGAGATTGTAAGATGCAAGTAAGCTTTAATAAGCATACTGTTAAAGAATTACCCACATTGAAAGTTTTTTTGTTGTTGCCATGCAGAGAATATTTACATAACTAGATAACATACAAGCCTTAGGTATTGAAATGCATATGACAGTATTTGTAATAAAGGACAGGATTACAGTATTTTCAGAAGCTCATTGCATTTGTTGGATACCTGCAGTCCTCTTTGCAGGCTTTACCCATAAACTAAACAGAATGCCAATCTAACATGTGTGGTCCTTAACTTGTGCAGTAATCCTTTAAGAAATTTATCTTGAGCTTGTTTTTTGTTTGCTGTTCATTTTTTACTTTGATCATGTCTTCCCCATGAAACAAGTAGATAGTTGTTGTCAGACAGCAGGTCTTTTTTGGATAAGAAACATTTTTACAAGTGGGGGTATCACAGAGAGTGCTACTTTCAGCATGTTACTTGGTAATTTTATAAAGCTGGATATAAATTATAATTAGAACTGCAGTGCAAAGATAAGTGTTTTGAGCTGAGTGCTGCTTGATTTTTTATACTTGATTTTGACTGGCATTCCAGTAATGTATTTAAAAAGTAATTTATTTGTTCATGCCTTGCAACCTTTGTGTTTTCATTTAAATATTAAGTAAGCTGTCATGTAGCCGATGCATTGAAATATTTTTCTTCTACACTTCGTTTTGTCTTGATTGGACTCTCATAATGACGGTTTAGCACCCAGGACAGTGTAATTAAAGTTCCAGTTGTTGTGGTTTTGAGCATAGCTCCACCCCTTTCTAGTCGGGCACACCCCTTCCCGTTGGCCCCACCCATTCCGCTGTCTCCTGAAACTCCCCTTTAATTTGAAGTCACCAGCCACCACTGATCACATTACAGGTTGTAAAAGGTGTGGAATGTGGTATTCTGATTTGCGGTTGTTTAGATCAGGGATAGTTAAGGTGTGGAGGGTCCTGGGTTCAAGACTGGAAAGGGCTGATGATTTTGTTGCTGGGCAGAACAAGGGCTATTGGATACAGAATGATTAAGGCACTTTTAAGCAGTTGTTAGCTGGTTTGCGTGGGTTTGTGTGATGGTACGCAATGCTTACTGCTGGTTAAATATGCTTACAGACAGCTGGTAAATTGCTTATTCTATTCTTATTCTTATTGCCATGCAAACAGGCTTAATCCCACTTACTACTGCTTAAATGTTCTTAATCTCACTTACCCCGTACTAATTTCTTTAAAAGAAAAGAAAAAAGGGTGATAGGAAAGTGGTGAAAAAGGGGACACAAAGAGGGAAAGACAATAGGGAACGTAATTAGGGATGTGCAGGACGGGTGTAGGGAAGATCCATAGTTGTCCATTTCCTCTACAGCAACAGCTGTGCATAATTTGTGTTGAATTTGGAGGTGTATTTGGACACTCAAAGCCCTGAGACAGGGGTGAGGACAACAATAATGTGTGGTGAAGCCAATTAGACAAGATTACATGTGTCCAGTGGACACGTGTGAAATGAACAGTTATGTATGGGGCAAATATTTTTTTTTGGGAACAGATTGCCTTTTTTTTTTAAGATGAGAGTGGGGTATTGGGGAAGGATAGTAGGTATATTTGGGGAGGTACGTTGGGTCAGAGGACAGATAAGACAGCATACAGGGGCAGTATATGACACATGTGGGGGTGAACGCCTTTGACGGGGAGGGGTTTTTGGAAATCAGAAGCCCATGAGCCCCCAAATGGTAACAGTTGGACTATGGTCCCCATGCATGGGCAGTCACCACTGCACTTTCACGGCCCCAAAAGTGGCTGTGTTGGCCGAGCAGGAAGGGCAGGCTGACCCTCCAATTGCACCACACAGCCCTCAAGCTGGTGTAGCAGATTTCCCAATTCTCTGCAAAGCTCCCTATGCACCAGACCATGGACTGGATTTCAGGTGACAGGATCCTGTCCATGCCCACTCTTGGGTGGAGACGGGACAAGTCCCATCCCTGAGGCGGTTACACCTGAAGGTGGTGCAGGACAAGCAGATGAGGAGGTCCCTGGGCAGGTCTCAGATGTGCTGGGGCCCAGTGCCATGGCCAGATGAGGTGGAAAAGGTGGATCCACTGGGACTAGCCTTCCCAAACGTGCCATGGTGTTGCAGTTTTAGAACATATGTGGGTTAGTAATAGTCAACACAATCCAGGATTAGATATAGCAGCATGCATGGATATTCCCATTAATACAAAACATCAGATTTGGAACAGTTGCATAGCAAACAAAACATGTGCATATATGGAACCACAGTGACCATTACAAGGGCATGCAGGTAACATTGATAGCAACAGGCCAACAATGATAGTATTTCAACATGGAACATTAATAGAAACACATTTAAGTATTTATTGAACAATAGGACATATGTCCCAACAATAGGTTTGGTGTAAACATAGTCATTGATTTGTGTGTTTAGATTATTGTTGCAGATATGATGGGGGGAGAGAGAGATGTCAATTAACAACTTATATATCTTTGCAGTACTCACAAATTTAATGATCATTGCTCTACAGGTGTTATTGCAATGCTCTATCGCCTTGATTTGGGCAGTGGTATGTTTATACACAGTTTATACTTCAACTGTCTTATAGCTAAATTCTACTTGTCTTACCTGGTCGACCTGTGGAGGGAATGTTTATTAACACTACCTGACTGTTTCTACACAGATTCCTAGTTGTAATTATGCACATACCTCTCAATCTCTTAATGCACAACATCTGAACAATGCTTGACAACATGGAGGTACAAATAGGGACATATTTTAAATATTGCTCTAATAAACATTTAGAAAGTTGCTAGAGTAACCAGGATTTGTTTTCATATACATTTTCTGAAGGATGTGAAGTCTGACATTCAAATGTATGTCATTATTTGGTGACTACAATCCTGAGATCATCTCACTGATTTCCCAGGAAAAAAGAGGAGCATGCCAAAACTGAGCCAAATATCTGGACATTCTGGGAAGATTTGTACAGTTGAGAGATATGATTTATGCATACAGCTTACTACCACTCTCAGGATTCAAACCATAGCTGTGTGTGCTAAAAATACAACAATTTCTATTTCATCGGAGTGAGCTATTTAGACACCGCTGTCTGTGCCTTCAGTATTTTCTTTGTCTCTTTTGATTGTACAATATGACCTTGTAATTACAACAGTCTTATACAGACATTCCTAGACATATTTTTATGTAGCACAGTGTGAGAAAAGTGGTTGACACAACAGTCCTATTCTGATATCAGATGGTGGTGAATGCTTCATGTCAGGCCATACAATACCAGAGTAAACACTACCAGTCCAGGATTTAAAACTTTATTGCTAGGCAGTTACAGTTTTCATATCTGAAAGACCTGTGGGGGGAATGTCTGTTAACACTACCTGTTTCTACACATATTCCCAGATTCCTAGTTAATATTATGCACATACCTCTCAATCTCTTAATGCACACACTCTAGACAAAGCTTGACAACATAGGGGTACAAATAGGGACATATTTTGATTATTGCTCTTATAAACTTGTAGAGTTGCTAGAGTAACAGGATTTGTTTTAAGTTTGTATAGAGAGAAAACTTCAAGGAACCAATCAAACTTGAATCACAAAAAACTTTTAATAAACAGTTAAGAGCTTTTTTTTTAAACAAACTTCATCAGAACAACATCCGAAAATGAAAAACACACCCAATTTATACCCCTCTAATCAAAATCACATGATGCAATTAAAACATTAAAGTAAAAACGTCTACGATATAAAACTTTACTTTATACCATAATACATCAGTTTTAGTAAGTGGGTAATGAAACAACTATCATTTAGACCAGGATAGTTATAGGCATCTAACAAAATCTGCCATCTTAATTCATTATTACCCATCCTTGTAAGTCCTTACTAACCTGCTCAATAATTAAAAATTAAAATTATGAGTCTCATATCTTTCCACATTTCTATAAAGTGCATTAGTAGACTTCTTATTTCTAATATCTAAAATATGTTCATATACTCAACTCTTAAAAGGTCTACTAGTTTTTTCAATGAAAAAAGCTAAACATTGGTTACATTGCACTAAATAGACCACATTAGATGTGTTACATGAAAAACATCCTTATACATGGTATTTCCTATTCCTAATACAAAAACTATCCGTAGGATTGATATAATGGCACGAGGAACAACATCCGCATTTTTTGTACCCGATTGGGACTTTTTATTATCTTTTTTTATGGCCCTCTTTTCCGATCTAACTTTTAAGGACCTATCTTTCTTGTATACCATTGTTGGTGTTGGACCTAATTTCTCTGTAAAATCACAATTGTTTAAAACACATGCCAGTTTTTACAGATACTCTTAAAAACTGAAGATCTATCTAAGTAACAGGCTGTAATGAAACTAAGTGCATATTTTTTATTAACATGTAAAGGAGTCTGAGAATTATTCTTATCTACCCTAGTGTCCAACTATGGGTACATAAATACCATTTTGTCTTTTACTAATGACTTCCTGATATACACTATTTAACAATTGTTCAGGATAACCCCTCCTATAGAACATATCCATCACTTTCTTAGCTTCCATGATAGAATGTTCATCATTGGAAACCATTTTAACAAGACAAACCAACTGCCTGTTAGATGCCTATAACTATCCTGGTCTAAATTATAGTTGTTCCATTACCCCCTTACTAAAATTGATGCATTATGGTATAAAGTAAACTTTTATATTGTAGACGCTTTTACTTTAATGTTTTAATTGCATCATGTGATTTTGATAGGAGGGGTATAAATTGGGTGTTTTTCATTTTCTGATGTTGTTCTGATGAAGTTTGTTTCAAACGAAAGCGTTTAACAACTGTTTATTAAAAGTGTTTTAGGATTCAAGTTTGTTTAACTGGTTCCTTGAAGTTTGCTCTCTATACAACTATTCCTGGTTTTAATTTGCTGTGGCTTATGACAAGGGTTTGTTTTAATACACATTTTCTGAAGGATTTGAGGTCTGAAAATCAAATGTATGTCATTATTTAGTGACAACAATTCTGGGATCATCCCAGTGATTTGCCAGGGAGACAGAAGAACAGGCCTAATATATAAGCCAATTTTCTAAGACATTGTGCAAAAATCTGTACAGTTGAGAGGTATGACTATGCATACAGCTTACTACTACCACTCCCAGGATTCGAACCATGGCTGTGTCTGCTAAAATGCAACAATTTGAGTTTCATCAGAATGAGCTATTTAGAAACTGCTGCTTGTTCTTTCAGTGTTTTATGTCTAAGTCTCTCTTGTTTGTACAATCAGACCTTGTACTTGCAACAGTCTTATACAGACATTCCTAGACATATTTTTTATGTAGCACAGTGTGGGTAACAGTGGTTAATACAACATTACTATGCAGAGACTGCAACACTAAATGCCATACGATACCAAAGTAAACACAACCAGTCCAGGATTTAGAACTTTATTGACATGCAGTTATGGTTTTATTGAAATATGATCTATATGGGACTATTACTGTCATATTGTCTGGTTTATCCAAAAAAACCCAGTTTTTATATTGCCAGGTGACTTTCTAATACTTTATATTTATTTGGTGTGACTGCTACAAACAGGAATGTTACTCACCAACCTCGCAACACAGCCTTTGCAACCTGTTAGCATGGGCTTCTTGATTCAAAGCCGACTCAGCTGTAGCTGTAATGGGAATAGAGAAATATTTAGGCATGCATATCCATCACATACACAGGCTGGACTGTAGTAAACAGTTCGTGGTATGAATACTTACACAGTGCTGGGACATTACCCCCTCTGCTTTGCTTCTTGGACCCAATGGTCCAAGACCTCTCTCTTTCTCCACTTCAAGTCGACATAGTGGTGCTGGACCTGCTCACCAGTTCGAGGGATACCAGTGGCACTGGTGAGATCGGGGGCAAGATGGTCCCAGGCTTCTGCTTTATATTGGGAGCACTGGTACTGGCCCTGCAGTAGTCTCTCATCATGGTTCTTTACCAGGAGTCCTACCATGACCTTGGACTCCTCACCAACTCCTGCCATACTGCCTACAGTGGGAAGCTGCAACCAGTTATGAGCTATATTCTCACCTGTGGAGTTTAAATACTGCCAATTTCCTGCCCTTTGCCATGATTGGATGGCTTTGAATATGCTGAGCTAAGCTTAGCTATGGGCAAACCTGCTTAGCTATGGTTGGTAGTGCTTAAAGGGGTATGTTCAGCATTGCTTACAATGGGCAAAGCCATTTAACTGGGCTACTCATTGCTTAGTAGTCATATTTGCACAATGCTTACACCTGGTAAGCAGAGCTGTGCAATGCTTAGCACTGCTTATTTTTTATTTTATAGACTATCTGCTGTATGGGATTGATTCATTACATATTATAAATCTGTTTACTGCCCCTGAAACCCCCCAATGTGCTTTAATTACATTTATTAATGTGTGACTACACTGTATGGGGCACTTGTGTTTATATGGGGGTTTCATAACTTTATTAAACTGACACCTCACATCTGGACCTACTACAGTACTCTGGTTAACAAATATATGTTATTTCATAGCTAATTATAAAACAAATGTTTATGTATTGCTTTCATGTGTAAAATACAAATTGGACTGAACCGGGAACGGCTTTTTGTAAAGCACATATTTGAGCCATTACACTATTGCAGGACTACTTAAGCTGGATGTCACTTGCTATTTAACTTCTTGTGCTGTCTAAGCTGGACTAAGTGTAGCTAAGCAATGGGCACACCCATGCAGCTATGCTTAAACTTTATTGCATTTATAAAAAAAATGCATCTGTTGTGTTTTTTTATTTGTACGCTTCTGAATATCCCTGCTAATGCTAAACCTGTTATGATATCAACTTTCTGCTTTGTGGGATGACTGTCCCTTATAGTTTGTCCAGATTTCTTACCCTGATGGGGTTGGGGGTGTTACGAGCATTCTCGCTCATTTGCATACCTCTTAAGTGTACAGGTTTTCGCAGACTGTCCAGATTTTTGTCTCATATTTTGGTGTGTTCCTCCTAATATCTGTTGCTTTCTGACAAATAGCTGAGGATTGAAGTAATTAAATAATGACAAACACTTCAGTTTAAGACTCCACATCATTTAGAAAATTCATGCTAATGCAAAACGTATTATTCTATCAACTTTCTAAGTTTTTAACAGCGATATTTAAAATCTGTCCCTATTTGTCCCCCTATCATTTTAGGTTTTATCCAGATTTTTTGCTCTAAGAAGTTGAGAGGTATGCTCATTTGAAATTGCTGAATGGCAATTCTGGAGTTCAGTGTGCATATCTATTGTGAGAGCTATGCTCTCAGACACCCCCCCCCCCACACTCATACACAGAACCATGTATGTTTTACAGCACAGCAGCGCACTTTCATAAATATGCATGGCACGCTGCCGTGCTGTCCAGGAACGATCCCTGCCATGCAGGAATAACTTATTCCTGCATGGCTACTTGTTAAATCCTGGGGGATATTTAACCTAAATAAGAAATTTTTCCCCAAATGATTAGAATTCTTAATAAATATCAATAGTAATGCAATGAAAAATAAATCATATTTATCACAAATGTATAAAATTCTTAAGCTAGATTTAATATATTTAGGCAATTCCTATTTGAACTATTCCTCATAATTAATAATGAATACTGCTCTAAAGAATTTAAGAAAATAATATTAAAATCTACATATAAAATCACATCTTTAATATATTGTAAAATTTTCACTTGGAAATTCTTACACAGCTTTTGTCACTCCTAACAAAATTATAATTACGTATAAATCAAATAGAATTAAATGCTGGAGATGTCATTCTGAAATAATAGCTGATTTGACACATATGGTATATGAATGTGAAGTCATGCCCCCTTTTTGGAATGAAATTAATAACTTCATTCAAGGTCTATGGTCAGATAGATGTAATATTTCTAAACCTTTAGTTTTATTTAATGCTCTGATTCCTGAGATAATTCCAAAAACCCAAGTGCCTTGTCTTTGGTCCATTCTTGCTCTATCAACAAAAGTAATTACTAAAAATTGGAAAAGTAAAGTAACCCCATATAATATTGAATTTATTAGTATGACGAAAATTGTTTGCAGTAGTGAATTACATACTATAAAGATATTACACATTCATATAAATCTTGGGTTAAACTTAAAGACTTGCTTGAAAAAATATTAATTTTTGTTGATATGTATAACTTTGATGCATTGATCAGCTATGGATCTATTATTTTATTTATTAACTGAGAAAGTCTGACATTAATTTTTGTTGCTATATATATCTCAGATGTATTGAGCAGCTGTAGACCTATTACTTTATTTAACATTTATTAACTGGGAAAGTCTGACTTAGAACAAGCCAATTTTCAGTGGAGGGCTGGGGATAAGTGCTCACAACATGTCTTTACAGCATGGGAGGAAAGTAGAGGAAACTCACACAAATGCAGGAAGAACATGCAGACTTGGCACAGAAGACACCCCAGCCAAGAATCAAACTGGAAAACTGCTTACTGTGAGGCGATAACACTACCGCTGCGCCACTGTGCCTTCTGTTAGGTTTATAACTGATTTGTTTATCTACTGTTTCAAAATTTAAAAAAAAGGTTTTGATGTACTTAGTGTTGATTTATTGTTTCTACTATGTAATGTCATGGTGCGTGTTTTGCATGCCTGCCAAGTTACATGTTTACCATTCATTACATAGCCATGTATATATGTATATATGTGTGTGTATGTAAGTGTGTATGGGTGTTTATATGTATGGTAGGTATTTGACCTAGATTAAGGGAACAAATCTAGGACATTGGTAGGACTGGTTGAGTAATAAAGTGATAGTGAGTTGCACTCTTTAATCCTTGGGAGAGTTCATGCTGCCATCACTACATTGCTGACAACTTGAAGGCTTAGAATGGAAGGTGACACAGCACTTCAAGAACACAAACCTCATTTAGATGCAGTAGGTGAGAGTTAGCACAGTGACTTGGTCTTTCCAATATGGCAGCACTGCACCCGTGACGAGGCAGAGGTAAGGAAGCAAAAATGTCTTGCTCATCATTATCATCATCATAGTGACAAGATCCACAAGGACTTCACTTCTGGCAAAGTTGGGCTCTCTTAGTTTGCAGTAAGGTGCAAGTAGGGACCTTCTTATGGTGTACATGATTATAAATGGGCAAGGCCAGAAAAACATTAACTGTGAGCCACCATCCATTCATCCATCCATCTATCCACTGCCCCTTTTTCCCATTTTTGTACATGTGGTCAGGGCGTTACTTCAACTGTGTCAATCATCTAAAGCCAATGTTCACACTGCCATGTGGCTACCTCAGGCAAGGTTGTTCTTCCATAACATACATGCACATATTCGTTCACACTCATACCTATGGCCAATTTAGAGTGCCCAATCCACCTACTGCATGTCTTTGGACTGCAGAATGAAACGGGGGCATCCAGAGAAAACCCACATATATACAAGGTGGACATGTAGACTGCACAGAAAATAATACAGTCGAGAAATAAGCCTGGATAAAACTCCCAAAATTATATTTAAAAATAAGTGAGCCAAGCTATTTATCAGTTAGGTTTTTGAAGGGGAGAATGTTACAGAGAAAGTATGCATGCTTGTGAAAAGGGATGATGGTCTTTAACATGTTGTCTGCCTGCACACTTACTGATTTTGGAGAAGATGAAAATAACCACTGACTTTTTTTGAGTCAATACTATTCCACCTAATGATGTATCTAAAGCATCTATTAATACCCATGAAAATCTGCAGGCAGATACCCCTTATGTCACTGGATGTCTCTACTGGACACAGGTAACCTGTAAATGGTTCATCTCCCAAACCCCCAGCTTACACTTATTAAGGGTATCAACACTTCTCAGAGATTTGGTATGCATGCCTAGGCTTAAAAAGGCTCTTGTGGTCGTTAACCTAGTAAACACCTATGAACCTATGGATTACATCAAGAATGCTTAAATTTACTTAAAAAAAACATTAAACCAATTCATTAGTTTGTTTACAAAACAAGAACATCATTGTGGTGCTCTCTATCAAGTTAAAAGGCTCCCTGTAGCCACTAGACTCTACTCTTCTATCATCTTTCCTCACCTTGAAGCTTATACACTGCAACTATTCCCCTCTGCAATAACAAGTGTCTGCTTAAATCACTCACATATGGTGTAAGAGACATCACATATAGCTCAATTGCCTGCATTAGGTCATGAGTCTTAAAAATATTAAGGAAATATGCTTTTCCTGCTACTTCACCCAAATGGAGCCTTCTGTGCACTACCTTAACAAGTGAACCAGCTACACCAACTTCAGAAAAAACGATAAAACTAAATGAAATGAATTGTCAGATATAAGTGCTACACAGGCAATGAATAACATATACAACTTAATGCAGTCCACCAAATAATATGGGGTCAAAGTTCTGTGCTAAACTAACTATGGCCTCCCTCCTGTTAGCTGTCTGTGCTATCTGTATCCAGACTATTTGTAAATATGTAAATCCATGTACATGGTTACGTCACACTTATTGAACTGCATAATAATATATGAGAGCTGTCATAACTCTTCCAAGAGCAGCATTAACCTATGCATAGTTCACTGGATTGGTAACTGGTTGTCAGACAGAACCCATCACATTAAGGTCAGGGTTAATTGTTCCAGACAGAAAAATGTTGCCATTGTTATTCCACAGGGTTTTATCCTAGGATTCCTTTTTGGTATATATTTTCGACATAAAATCTGATACCGAGGGACTATGGATAATGATATTTGCTGATGACTGCAAACTAGGAACTGTTATCAAATCCCATTTTGATATTGAAATTCTTCAGCAAGAACTGGACCAAGAAAATGCTTTATTAATGGCAGGCTTACTGTCAAGACCAAGAAAGTCAGTATAGTTTTCTTTAGTCAATCTAGCATCAATACTGCTTACCATATAAATAACATTCCACTTAAATTTAGCACAGTCATCAAAAATGTGAGTATGCTTGCAGTGATATATGGTTTTCTAACAGGTGATCACTATTTACCCTTCATGCTATGAATGAACCAGCACTCTTTGAACTACTTTACTGAAGCAGAAGCAGTGGTAAAGCTAATACCCATTATAAAGCCCTAAACCTGTACTACAGGACCAGATGACACAACAGCTATGTAACACATTGTTTCCCCCATTTTAGGAATAGACCGTCCTTACCTCTCAAGTAAAGACCTTCCCCCAGATTCACTAATCTTCAATGCAGGACTAATCTAGTCCTGCACGGAAGCAGCAGTTTAAGAGGAGGATGGCAGCACGCCATGCATATTAAGGAAGGCTTGCTGTCTGAACTCATAATGCTAAACGGAGCATGGATGAGTGCAGGGGGTGTGTCTGAGAGAAGAGGTCTCAGAATAAACACGCTCCTGCAAAGTAGAACAGAAGAATGTGTAAATAAATAAGCGAGACCACTCATAAGTGTCCGTATATCCCCACCAACAGTCCCCATGTGTTCAACATCAACAGTACACTTAAATAAAACAAAGAAACTCTTGTAGTATTTTTTTTTAAATCCCGAGTACAGCTAACCGTAGGTGCGCGGGTTTGCCCATCGCTTAGCTACAGGTAAAGCAGCTGAAGAGGATAACAAGGAATATACAGGCAAATGAAACAGTACCGAAATAGTATAGTGGTTTGAGCATCCATCTAACAAACAGGCATTCCCAGTTCGAGTCCCACTGCAGCACATATCATTTTCCATGTGAAACCTGTATATGAATATATTGTCACATCTGTTTGCCGTATAACTTACATAATAACATTTAAATGTGAACTGGAGTATTGCATTAAATGCACATGTGAAGTGTCACTATAATAATGAATAAGGCACTAGTAAGCAGGTTGAAGCAAATATAAGCAGTAGTAAGCTTGTTTAAATGCGTATGCATGGGGGTAAGCATTGCCTACACAGATTAAGAAAAGTAGAAGATAACAGAGTGTAAGAAACTGTAACCAGAGGCTAGCATTGCTTACCATTGTGCAAACCTGTACAAACCCGCTTACAACTGCTTTAAAGTGCCTTAATTACTCTGTATCCAACGGCCAATGTTCTGCCCAGCAACAAAATAAACTGTCTCTGTAAGGCTCAAACTCAGGACCCTGCAAACTATAGTAACATTAGTTAACCACTAAGCTATCATAGCAGTAGCAATGAATGAGGTATCAGCAAACTAATCCTCACCACAGGAAAACCAAATCAAACATGTGAACTGAATCTATGTACAGTGTAAAGTGGTATAACCTTCTACATAAGAAAAATATGTGAACTGGAGTACTCCAGTAAGCATAGATCTGAGGTGTGATTGTAATAAAGTGTAGAAGTCCCCAGGTCCACATACAGTGTATGTACACATGAATCATGGATACCAGACACATATATAACATGTAATGAAGAATAAATCATTGACAAATGGCAAACATAGTGATAATCAACTATTAAGCAATGCTAACTGCAGCACAGCTCAAGTTAGTAAGTGTAGGGGAGCCAATTCAATCTGCTTAGTGGTATACCTCTTTAAGCAGTACCAGCCTTATGTAAGCAGCCTTTTCAAAACTGGCCAGTCATGGAAAAGTGTGGGGAAATGGCCGTATTTAAACCCCCAAGGTGGGAAGATTTCTCATAACTGGTTGTAGCTTCCTACTGCAGGCAGAATGTCTGGTGTGGGTGAAGGCACTCGATTTAGAGCGCAGCGCTGGGACATCTAGGAGTCAAAAATCATGGTATGGTGGCTCCTGGAAAAACACCATGATCAGAGACTACTGCAGGGCCAGTACCTGGGCTCACAGTACAAAACGAAGGCCTGGGACAGTCTCGCCAATGACCTCACCAGTGCCACAGATATCCCCCGGACTGGTGAGCAGGTTAGTTACCACCATGCTGACCTGAAGCAGCAGAGAGTGGATGTACTGGAACAGTGGATCCAGGAGTCTCGGCAGATGGCCAATGCCCCAGTACTGAGCAAGTACACATTCTACTAAGTAGTAAATCATTTCCTAGCTTGTGTATACTATGGATAGGTATGGCTAAATATCAATGCATTTCTCTGACAGCTGCAGATGAGCGGGTTCCAAACCAGTAAGCCCATGATGCTAGGCTGCAAAGGCTGCAGGTTAGTAATCAGTCTGCATGTACAGTCATAACAAAAAATATAAGAGTCTTAGAAATTGTTGTACCAGTAGAAATAAATGTGTAATAGTCTGTGAATAATGTTATAACCCCTGGAGTGCTTCTGTTTACTCTTCTCTCATATGTTGGCAGTATGTTCCATACTATAAATAGTACTGTTGTATCTTAAGCAGTGTCACCCACACCGTGGTATGCCGATAAAATGGGTATGAAGTCCTGCATAACAATGTTGGAAGTGCCAAGAGGTCAGTCATATTGTACAAGTTAGGGAGACTTAGAAAACAGTTGAAAGCTTTGTATCAATTCCCTGATAGCACAGTGTACTGTGATGTTAACTATCATTTTTAATTACACACACAGCAGGGGTTTGAATCCTGGGAGTGCTACTAAGTTGTATGCATAATTATACCCCACAACTGTACAGATTTTGATACAATGTTCAGATAGAAAGCTGTATGCATAATTACACCCAACTGTACAGAATTTGCTAGAATGTTCAAATTGTAAGTTGTATGCATATTTATACCCCAAAACTGTTCCAATCTATCCAGCATGTCCAGATAAATGGCCCATATCGCCAGCTTGGTATCCTGTTCCCCTGAAAATTCAGTGTGATGATCCAAGAAATGTAGGCAGCTGTCAATGACATATAACTGATAGTCAAATGTGTACATAGTCAGAGAATGTATATGAAAACAAACCTGTCATTCTAGCACCACACCCAAAGTGAATGACAGCAATTCTCAACATATGTTGCATTAACACCTGCAGCCTGTCACGCCTGTATGTAAGACACAGGTCATGTATATAATAATCTATAAACATACCAGTGTACAATATAAGGCCATTGTGTAGTGGAATAATACATGTAAGGAAAAGATCACTGCAGTGACTATGAATGTTGTGAAAACTACAAAGATATATTAGTTGTTAATTAAACCCTCTCTCTCTGACCCCTACCATATGTGCATAATAACCCAATGCCACTCCTCAACTGATATGTGTACACTCCAAACTTTTGTTGGGACATATGTCCTAACGGTTTATAAATATTCACATTTGTTTTTATGCATGTGCTATGTTAAAATACAGCCATATTGGTGGCCTGTTGCTATCGATGAAACCTGCATGCTGGTGTAATGGCCACTGTTGTTCCATAAATGCATGTGTTCTGCTTGCTCTGCAACTGTGTTAAATCTGGTGTGTTGGGTTAATGGGAATACCTATGCATGCTGTTATAACTAATCCTGAATGCTGTTGACTGTTACTAACCCATATCTGTCATAAACCTGTGACAACACAGCTCATATGGGAAAGCCGGTCCCAGTGGACCCACCTGTCACACCTCAGCTGGCCATGACACTGGGCACCAGCACATCTGGGGCCCAGCCTGGGATCTCCTCCTCTGTGGGCCCTGCACCACCTTCTGGAGGAACCCTTGGAGTGGGCACAGAGAGGAACCTGTCACCCGTCAACAGGTTTGCGCTGTGGTGCATAGGGAGCTTGATCTGGAGTATTGGGAGTGGTTATGCCAGCTTGAGGGCCAAGTGGCAGGGTGGCGCTATTAGAGGGTGAGCCTGCCCCTCCTAAACAGCCCCAGCACAACCACCTTTGGGGTCGTGAAGGTCCAATCGTGACTGCCCATGGATGGGGACCTCAGTCCCACTGTTTCCAGTTGGGGGCGCATGGGCTTGCGACTTCCAAAACCCCTCCCAGTCCAAGGTGTTTACCCCCTACATGTGTCATATACCAGCCCTGTATGTGTCTTGTGTGTCTTGTCTGTCTACCCCTCCCCTACATCCCACTCTCACCTGAAAAAAAAGGGCAATCTGTTCCCACAAAAAAATCTCACCCCATACATAGCTGTCCATTTTGCACACATGTCCACTGGACACATGAAATCTGGTCGAATTGGCATCACAATGAATATATGTTGCCCTCACCCATCTTCCAGGGGTTTGAGGGTCCAGATGTACCTGCAAATTTAGTGTATATGCACAACTGTTGCTGTAGAAGAAATGGTCAGCTATGGACCTTTCCTATACCCTTCCTGCACATGCCTAGGTATTTTCCCTACTGTCTTTCCCTCTTTGTGCCCTGTTTTTCACCACTTTCCTATCAACCCCTTTTTCTTTTCATTTAATGAAATTAGTGCGGGGGTAAGCGGCAGTAAGCACTTTTAAGTAGCGGTAAGCGAGTTTGTGCTGGGGTAAGCTATGCCTTCACAGGTTGAGAAATTCAAAGATGACTGACTGTAAGAAAACATAAGTGGAGGTAAGCAGTGCTTACCACCGTGCAAACCCACTTACAACTGCTTAAAAGTGCCTTAATCACTCTGTAGCCAACGTCCCTTGTTCTGCCCAGCAAAAAATGAACTGCCTCTCCAAGGCTCAAACTCAGGACACTACACTCCATGCACAAAGTGATTTATCACTAAGCCATGGCAGATATACCTAACCTGATGTTTTCACAAACATATCCAGCACAATAAGTCAACAGTACAGGATATGTAGTAATATCATACCACACTACCTTTTAATGCAAGAATTCTGGACAAAGTGTGCCACAATGTGGGTACAAGTAGGGATATATGTCAAATACTGCTCTAATACACCTAAAATGTTGCTAGCTACACAGTTATATGTATTAGAACACATATTTTGAAGGAGATGAAGTCTGAAACACATATGGGTTGGCACTAGTTATTGACTACAGTCCTGTGATCATCCATGTCAATTGCCAAGAGAATGAGGAACAGGCCAAAAATATAAGCCGAACATGTATATATATATCTACATACAGATAGAACTGTGTATAGCATTACCACATGGGAACAAAATCCTGAACCACTCACTACAACATAACAGACTATATGCACTGTTAATGGGGGTGGGGGCTCAAATGACTGATACCTGGTAATTAGTGCTATGTTACTTCCCCCACAGCCCTAACAGATATGCTGTGCAATCCAATATCCAGCACATGCAGTTCTTGACAAAAGGACCCTCCACAACACAGCCACAATGCTTTAACAGTAAGCCAATTCACCTGTAAATGTCAGGGTAATATCTGTAACATATCATGCAGAAAAGTCATTGTAGCGTAAGGAATGTACAATGTGGAAGGAGTACACATTACAATGGTTCAGATATGCACACACATCTATACATTGACAAATATGTTCAGGAAAATATATATATATATATATATATATATATATATATATATATATATATATATATATATATATAGGTAAATACACATATGCACAGACAAAAAGTATTAGTAGCCATACATATGTAGAAGTAGTGTGGAAGTACTGGGTGCAAAGTATATACCTCAGCCACAAGCCCTGTAACTGGCACCTGTGAAATGTGTAGTGTGGCAACCATTCCCACAAATGAGAATACTTACATTAAACATATACCCTCTCACCTTATGAATATTAGGGAGGGCTTTAAATGTTGGAACTACAGGATACTCAGCCCATAAAAACTTAAAAAGTTCTTCTGTGATACTATTACTCCTTTGGAGATTAAGCAATTTCTACTTTATCTTATTCTCTAACCTTCTTACTTTAATAGTTGACAACGCCTGATACGTACTAGTATCATCCAACATCTCATGTACACTTTGGCTGTAAAAACTAGCGTTCATTACCACCACCGCACCCCCTTTGTCTGCAGGTTTTATGACAATGTTGTTATTATGCATCAAAGAGGTTAAAGCCTGTTGTTGGCTCACAGTTGAATTATGAAAAATATTTCTCTTTTGTTGACTCAAATACTTCTTTATATCATTCTCATAATTTTTAATGAAAACCTCAGTTGCTGAACATAGGGAAGGGTTGAATACATTCAGTTGTCTGAGCGGCCGCATATTAAATGTTACATTGTTGTCAAACATTTTACATAATTCCAAATTCCTGACAATCTCAAATCAATGATTAACTCCCTATAATCACAGCCTATACTGGGTACAAAGGTCAAACCTTTGTTTAAAACTGCAATCTTATTATTAGATAGAACATAATCAGAAATATTAAAAATGATGCAGTCACTGTCTTCAGTCAAACTGAAGTCTTACAGCATTTCAAGTTCCGAATCTGTGCTTGCCCCTTGTAAGAGTTGACCCTCTTTTTTATTGAAACCAGAAGAACGTGAAAAAGAGCCATATTCACCTTTGGTCTTGCTCCTAAAACACATGCTTCATTCGTCATGATGTTTGAGGTACCAATCGTAACTGGAATCTGATGGCATTCAATATCCACACTGTTGTTTGATGAAAAGGTATTACTCAAATGTGTAGAATGCTGATAAACAACCTTAAATGACATAGCCACATTACTCATAACCTTGGGACTTACATTCCCACCTCTTAAGGTGGAATGCCGGTTCTCTGGCACACTGGTATTCACTGTTGTTGAGCCTGTGACCCCAGAAGTATCTCTTAGCCAAGTGAAAATCTGGCCTTTCACAAAGTCATTATAGTCTCTCTGCATTTTCTTCAGTTTCAATTTCTGTAACTTAGTATCATATGCAGTGACCGCATAGTACTGGAACATCATCAGGAATGGGAATAGGTACAGAGACTTTTTTTTAACAGGAACACTGTCTGGATTGCTCAGAGATCTAGACTCAGCATCAATGCTGTTATATCTATTCAGACACTGGAAGAAGATGTCTGAGGTTTCTCCTGTATTCTTTACCATCAGATTCCACTAAGTAGGATCTCGGCTCGGCACATATACCTCTCACTTAACCGATTTGATCAAAGCCTTTAGCCGTTTGCATCCTCACTGTGTCTCCTTCTTTCAATGCTGAAGAAATCTTCTCATTTTATCATAACTGGACTTCTGAAAGGAATGCTTCTTAAATAGTTGGGATTTGATTGTTCTATTGTTTCTAGCATTAGACACCAAAAAACTAGAACTGATAGGCAAGGTTGTTCTGATTTGTCTAGATAGAAGTCTCTGAGCAGGGGATCCAAGTAGGTTGTCATGGGGAATATTTCTGAGATTAAGTAAATTCAAGAAGATATTGGTATTGTCACACTTTGACCTCTCTAGTAATTGCTTTCCACTCTGTACTGCATGTTCAGCCAGGCAGTTTGACTGTGAGTATTCCAGACTGCTAGTGATATAGATAAAGTCCCACTCTTTTCCAAATTTCTGAGATAATTGACTGGTAAACTCGGCACCGTTGTCAGAAATAACTCTGTGAGTACTACCACAGACTGAGAAATGATATTTCAACTTAATAATAACAGTACCGGATGTTAGGTTAGGTAGCAAATTGATCTCAAACCAGTTTGAATAAGAGTTTACCAACACTAAGTAATACTGATTGTTCCATGCAAATATGTCAGTGGCTACTGTTGACCAAGGTAGTTCAGGAATCTGACTTTAGTTGAAGTGGCTCTTTTTGTAAATGTGGTTTAGTACTATTGCATATTGAACAAAATGAAAGCACTTTACCAATGTCTTTTGACAGAAAAGGCCAAAACACTAGTCCTCTCATCCTTCTTTTGGTAGCTTCGGAACTTGGGTGGCCACCATGCAAAATCTGAATGTGTTCATGTTGTAAGGAAATAGGAAAAATAACTTTATAACCTTTGAAAATGATGCCATCTTCCATCAGCATCTCATCTCTGTAAGGAAAATAAAGTTGCACTTTTGGTGGTACACAAGATTGCTTTGATGGCCATCCCACATTGATGAAGTGATTGACCTTCTGCAAAATTGGATCAGTCTTTGTATGATCTCTCAGCTCAAGTCTTATGGTAGAAAAATTACACACTTTCATGACATTGAAACAAAATTCTCTGCATCAAGCTGTTCTGTGTTATTTCTGGGAAATCTGGATAAGGCATCAGCCAGATAAATAAGTCTGCCTTTTGAATAGACCATTTTGAAGTTGTATTTTTGTAATCTGAGCATCATTCTTTGTAGTCTTGCTGGAGCTGTATGCATAGGCTTCTTTAAAATAGTGACTAGAGGTTGATGATCAGTTTCGCTCTGTATAGCTCGGTCATAAATATAATCATGGACCTTCGAACATGTAAGTACAATTGCCATAAGTTCCTTCTCAATTTGAGCATACTACATTTCAGTTTGAGCAAGAGTTCCAGATGCATAAACAACTGATCTGCCCTCTTGAAGAACAACTGCACCAAGACCGATCTTTGAAGCATCACAGCAAAGAATTACTGGTTTGTGGACATCATAGTATCTCAATGTAGGTGGACTGGCAATTTTCTGTTTGAGGTTATCAAATGCTCGATGGTGCTGTTCCAACCATGATCAGGCAACATTTTTGCATGTCAGCTCTCTTAAACATTCTGATAACTCACTAAACTCATCTATAAATTTGTCCAAATTGTTAACCATACCAAGGAAACGCTGTAAGGCCTGGGCATTGTCTGGAGCTGGCATCTCAAGAATGGCTGTTTGTTTGGAAGGGTCTGGTCGTAAGCATGTACTGGTAAATAAATGACTGGCATAAGTAACTTCTGGTAGCCTGAATTTACATTTCAGAGGATTGAGCTTTAAGTTCACTTAACATGCTCTGTCCAGAACTTTCCTGAGGTTTCTGTCATGCTATCCTTTTTGATTATCTCCAACAAGTAAATCGTCCACTGTTATAGAAAATGGATAGCTAGAAAAAATTTGGCCCATTGCATACTGAAAGATTTCACTGGCAGAATTTATTCCAAAAGGCATTCTGAGAAGTCTGTCTCTACCAAATGAAGAACTGAATGTAGTCAGTGGTGAAGATTTGTGATCAAGCATTTCTTGCCAAAATGAACTCTTTGCATCCAAGACAGAAAAAAACAGTGGTACTTGGCATGAGGGTAGCAACCTCCTCAACTGTACATATAGGATGGTGGGGCCTCTTTAACACTTTGTTCAAGTGTCTTGGGTCAATGCATATTCTGATTTCATCTGAGTTTTTCTTATGAGCAGCTATCATGGAAGACAACCACTCAGTTGGTTCTGTGACTGGACAAATCACACCTGCTGCACCGTCTTATCTAACTGGACCTCGACTCTGTCCTGCATAGCTATTGGAACTCTCCTCACTGATCTGACCACTGGACTGACCTCAGAGTTTACTTTCATGGAGTACACAACTAGAAGTTTGCCTAGCATGTCATCAAAAACATCAGCATACTCTGAGAAAATAGCACTGGTGAAGCTGGAACTAGGACATGTGCTTACATGATGGACTTCTTTGGTAAAAGAAAGCAGTTTCATTCATAAAACTTCAAAGACATGCATTTGGAGCATTTTTTCACCATGCCTCCACTGAAAATTGGCTTTGTTCTACATCGGACTTTCCCAGTAAACAAATGTTAAATAAATAATAAATAAACAAACTGTCTCTGAGACCTAATAATGACTAAACAGGTCTCCTGACTACATAGAATTGCAAGCTGTAACTGTTCCCAGCCAAATAGCAATAAAGCACTACTGAGCCTTTGGTTTGAATAACTTCACCTCTATAAGCAACAAGCTTCACACAATTTGCCAAATTAAGTTGTTCACCAGCTCTTACTTATAGGTTCACAGATTAGTACTAAGCTAACTGCCCTTGCAAGCCATTTTAAGTTTAGTCAATTATCCCTTGTGGGGCTCAAACCCTGCACATTGTGTTTGCAAGGCAAACACTTCAACCATTAGGTCACCCATCCAACCCTGATGCAACTGTTTCTGCTGACATTTATTTATTTATTTTATTTTTATTTTACATTTGTTAACCGGGCTAGTCTGGCTGGATGCATGTCCATTTTCAGCAGAAGCCCGAGGAGAAAAGCTCCATTAACATACTCATAGCTAATAGTGAGAAAACAATCAAACAATCAAAAAATTAAGACAATCTAAAAAATTTAAACTATCAGACACAAATGCAAGAAGCAAACAGCAAATAAACCAAATGTAAAAACAAGTAAGCAGATTAGGAACAGTTAGTATGTAGTTTAGAAGAATTCAGAGGTAGTAGGAAAAGAGATAACAGTGGAGAGGCAGTATTACAATGAATTAGTTGCTAGGGAGAGACTGTCAAGGAATGAAGAGGACTGAGAAAATAATTGTAACATGTGGAGAGTCAGTAACAAAATCACTAATTACAATTTAGAATAGTACAAGTTAATCCAGGGTACTAGTATTAGGAAAGAGAATAGCATTGAATTGAACTGAAAGTATGAATTTGGGAAAAAATGACAAGATGTGGTGTTACAGCATACAGAAGGAAGAAGTAGGAAGAGAAAAAGCGAAGAAGGAAGAATCAATATGCAGGTAGGTCAGAAGAAGGATAAATCATGAGTAAAGGATAATAATTAAGAGTGAAGAGGAGGGGACTGGGAAGAGGGACATAACATTATACTTTGAAACAGTATCTACTTTAAGCTCGGTGGGTTTACCATTAATCAGGATAGTACAAAGCACTTTTGTTGACTCACCATTATTCTGCACTGAGCATGTCTGCTTTGCTGAGCTAGTCTTAGAACTTGTTGGAAAGTTATGGGTCCTCCCTGGAAAACTCACAGGGGCTGCAGTTGCCATGTGCTTAGGCATGTTTCTGCTAGCCACATGCTGCATAATGTCTACATTTGCTCTAGCGGTTGCTGAAACCATGCTCTTATCACTTGCAAGCATACTTGTGTGCCTTTCTGTAAGCTCATGGATTTGACAAATCTGTATAACTTTGCTCAATGTTAAATCATTGTCATGAACCAAATCTTTCTCACTGCAGAATTATTAACATCACACACAAACCTGTCCTTTATCAACTCGTCCTTCATATCATCAAATCTGCATGTTTTAGCTTTATTTCTCTAGTCTGTGATATAAGCTGCAAAAGTTTCTCCTGGGTTTTGGTCTCTTGTATAAAATAGGTGCCTCTCCAATGTAACATTTGTCTGGGGGTTACACATTTCTTTAAATTTATGTTTCAAGCACTCAGGGCCCTCTCTTGATTCTGCAGGTACAACAATATGGCAGTTTTCTCCCTCATGTGTATATACTGCTGGTGCATACACAAATGCACACTCTATTTCAATGGCTTCTGATCCCGCTAAGTTAAGCAAAATAAATGCCCTTGTATGTGCATTTTTGTCAGGAAAAGCTGCTTGTATGAAATGTCATATTCCTGCTCAAATACTATCCAATACTCTGCAATATTATGACCAAACACAAGTGGACTGGGTCTGCAAAATGCCTTTGCCATATCAACACACAGTAGTGAATGTGCTTGAAATTATGGACGAACATACACGCATATATACATACATATATATATATATATATATATATATATATATATATGTATATATATATATATATGTATATATATATATATATATATATATATATATATATATATATATGCCAGACATTTATGCCCAGTAGTACAACAGGCTCTTTGTAACAACTGTACTTTGCGAAATAAATCTCCATAGCAAAAGAACACTTTAAAATCACTGTAATTTGTGAAACTACCCTTTATCAGTGTAAGAAACACTTTGAAATGACTGTACTTTATGAATGAACTGTATGTAGCACAAGAAACTCGGAGTAAGAAACTTCGAAATGACTACACTTTACAAATGAACTTTATACAGCTCAAGAAACTTTTCAAAATGGCTGTACATTGTGAAATAACTCTGTACAGTGTAAGAAACACTTTGAAATGGCAGCACTCTGCGAGTAAATGTACACAGCACAAGAAACATTTTGAAATGGCTTTAATTTGACTGCACTTTGCAAAATAGCTATATTTTTCACACAGTAAACTCTTTCAAATAATTGCACTGTAATAAAGCACAAAATAATTGCACTGTAATAAAGCACACACACTGCAAGCACTTTCCACACTTTGAGATACTTTGAGCAACTATAGTTATGCTTTGAATGGCTTTGGTCAGTAGGAAATAGTAGCTCATGCCAAAACATGGTCGTTTACTAAAAAACATGCAGTTGCCTTGCATTTGTAAGCTTATTTTGCCCTTTTATTGTGCACGTTATTCCCATTTGACCTATTAACATGCTCATTATACTTTTCTTGTGCTTCTTTTACTTTAAACATACTCACTATACAAATCGGAGGTAACTCTGAATCCCATATAAGTATTTCTGATAATTTTATCAAATATCAGGGTTTCAAACACTTCATTTAATCAACAATGCATTCTGTGCCTTTCGTTTGATTAATAATACATGCTGTACTACTCATTTGATTAATAATGCGTTTTGTGCTTTATAAATGTTTTATATAATTTTTGTTGCAAAATAAATCATCTGTGCGAGTTTTCGTTACCTGAAGTTCATTTCCGGCCTTTTTTAATCATCTGAGCTATCACCCAACCTGCTCAATGTACCTTCATCTTCAACTCTGCACCTCATGGCTTGAAGAAGTTGCATTCTCAATCCCGGTTCTGACACCATGTTACTCGTCTGGTCAGGATAAAACTGACGAACAGTTTTGGGTTCAGTTCAAGTAGCTTTATTATAAACAAACACATCAGGATTAAGGCTTAGTAACTTAAACTTAAGTAAACTTATAAACAGGCTGACTACTGTACTCATACATATTAACACTTTGGCTGTTTTCTTAAAATGGCACTGCTGTCTGCACATGCTCACTATTTATGTGTACGTGCCTACAGTTGAAAATTCTTCTTAAGTTACAACACACGCTCTGTTCTACAAGTAATGTCTTCATAAACAAAGGTAATAACATTGCATTTAGCCCAGTTACCATAATAGATACATCCACTGCCCTGTAGTACTTTTATAAAAAGTGAATTTTCACATTAAGCAAATTCTGCACAAAATTAGATTATGTTGTGCCCTGATGTCAAATTAATCTGGATTTAGTTGCAGATCTAATTTTAAAACACTTCTATTGCAATTTGTCCTATCTAGCTTATTCTGAGATATGGTTAAGAATAAAAGGCATGTGCTACTTTGGCAATTTCCTGCTGCTGTTAAGTTTAGATTTTCTAGCACTGTATAATGTATTTTTTAGTAGATTACAGATGCGGTATTTGTGTGAAATGTCATTGGAACGTGTATGCATGCAGTCTAAACCATATGAGTTGTTTTTGTAGGTGTCATTTTTGATAAGATGGAGTTTCTTTTATTTGACTATCACAGCATACCTGCCCTGTACATAAATCATGATAGAAATGCCAAGGGCTGCCTCTGTTTTCTTGCTTATGTCTAAAAAATGTTTACTCAGATTTTCTAAACTGTGGTCTTTGTATGAAATCTACTTGTAAATTGTGTGAATGACAGTTTCATTACAATTTCTTTGCAGGTGTGATTTTTGAAAGTAGGGTTTCGCTCATGACTTGTAAAAGACGACTTATTTTTGGATAGAATTTAGAAGATAAATACCCAGCTGCTGCATTGCTATTTTCTTGTTTGTGCACATTCGGCTTTTCAAAAATGCATTTTATGAGTAGTGGCCATGTATATTGAAATGATTCCAAGCCTTTTAACAATTTTTATAGAAGTTATTTTCTAAGAAATCAGAGTTTTCATATTTGTCCTAGATATCTTATTCTAGCATACATTTCATCACAGCTTTAGAGGCATAGCCAGCAATGGCACCATTCTCTTGTCATTATAAATGTGCCAGATATATTCTCTATGTACTTTGACCTTTCACAGTTTGTAATTTTGTTTTCTAACAGAGGTATCAGCCATGACTTTTCCCAAACACTTTACTCAGATCTACATTCCGTGAGGAAAATGATCTGCTAAACTGCTGTTTTACTTTTCTGTACATCTTTCTGTTTAGAGAGAATGTGGCTGAAATCATATACACCAGTCTGAATATATCAGCCAGATGCTTGGCCAGATTGGAGGTCAGTTGATTACAATAATTCACAAATATTTTAAGATTATGCATTCATTTATTACTCATTTATTCATTTTTCAGTACCTGGTTTTAAGTTATTTATGCTTTTGGGAAGTTGAACCCTACCTTAGTAAGTAATGGGTGCAAGACAGACAAATGTTCACTGATGTGAAACAAGTCTTACAGGTGTAACCACACACACAGACACACACACACACACACACACACACACACACACACACACACACACACACACACACACAAACAGAACATGCACGCACACACACAAACACACTCAAATCAGATGAAGGGCAGTTGCCAGTTGCATCAGTTGTACTATGCATAAATGCTAGATTGCAATTCATACATATATTCCAAGCCATGCCTTTGGTCTCTTACCTTGTGTACTACTATGTAAAAAGCAAAGGCAGCAAACTAAAAATGTAGAATCAAATCTAACAGTATTTTAAGCTATCTTAGTGGTGCAACAGTCACTGTTAGCAGCCAGAGTTTATCGTGGACATTAATTGTTTGACTTACTGACATGTTTATTGTATATATGGTAAGCACCCTGAAGCAGAACTTTAGACTGATGGAGCAGTACAGCTAAGGTTATGATTGGCTAAGGAGAATAGAGATGGCCCAGCTCATAATTATAGCAAAACACTAGAAGTCATGGAAATAAGTATGCTAAATAAAAACAGCAGAGGATGCCACAGGCTGGCAGACTCTTTCAATACTTCCTTCGGTACTTGGGACATTATGCTGCTAAACACTTGCAGAGCTCAATTCTCTGATGACCATTATGAAAGGGCTCCATGCAGTGGCACAACATATTGACATAACTGCTCCTAACAACTGAATTCACATAACCATGTCTCCACATGCCTTCATGAGTAGATATTGTTGTTAATCTCTCAAGATGGCTACTGTGTCCAGCTGCAAAAAATGAATTAGTATCTATATATGCTACACTTGCAAGTGGAAGCCACAGCAACCAAATATGATATGCATGTACAGTACATTATATCATGCCATGCAAACAGACAAAATATCTCATGGTTGTCTAGTAGGTGAGGTAGAATATAGTATGTGTATCTTTAAATAATGATGAACTAGTTACAGGAAGTACAATGTCATGTGGCTCACTTGCTTTTTAGAGAATTCAGTCTTAATATATATTCTAATACTTCAGTGAGGTTAGACCACACCCTTGATGTCTCTTTGTGTTCATTTACTATCATAACAATCCCACATATATTATATGTGAAACAGGATAAAACGTTAAGAGGCCTACCCTGCATTCAAGTGCTTTACTTGTATCCAGTCCCATCCAGACAAAGTTAAGCTCCTTTGATTGCTTAATCACACTGAAGTTATTTTGAGTGATCATTACTGTTTCCTGCTTTTATGTGTGTATTTCATCAGTTAAAAAAACACTTTTACTTACTCTGTTACTGTTGTAAGACTGCCTTGAAATTGCATTCAGCAAGGGGTTTCCAGCCAGTAGTTTTAGTGGTATGGTAGCATTGCAGTTGTGGGTCTCTTATACTGTGTTTTTTTTACATTAGGAGGACTGAGTTTATGAATCTTCTGGTAGTAGATGCTTGCCTGGTCTTTATGAGATGGGAAATACACAAAAGGACTCATAGTGTAATCATTTTATTGGCCAGAGGGCTCATTGCTTAGTTTTCCATTTTTTTTCTGTGCTGCTAGACATTTTGCATATTTACATGGGTTAGCAGTGTCCTGTACAGTAACAAACACCTAGAAAGAGCAGTTCATAAAAGTGTACCCTGTAGAGCAGCTGAATAGGCATCAAGTGGCAATTCATTATTGTATAAACATTACAGTTAGTAGAATGTAGTACTGTGCAGCATAATCTCCTCCAATAAAGCAGCCTTAATGGCCTTCTAACTCCAATACACCACCCCCTTGTAGCTCACCAATCAAAGGACTGGACAGTATGGATATGCAATTTCCTAACTTCTCTGTTGCCAGCTTGGTGGATATGGGCATCTTGGGACAATGTAGTAATTGTCTCATGGTTACTGACAACCAGTTCATTCTTGAAGCACACACAGTATGTGAGAGGTATGCTTATACAATTACAGTGGAGGCTGAACTCTCCCATAAAAGTTCACATTAGGTTGTTGAAATTACATATACAACAGCCATCACATAGAGACCAATGTATGCTGAGGCACTTAAAAGCAATCTTCCTAAACAACAAAGATTGCCTAGATCAGCTGTAGTCAAAGCTTTGCCTCAACAAGCCCAAAGGCACTCAGAAAAAAACACCTAACACCACACATACTGTCATTCTCAGTGGAGCCAGAGACACTTAGTCCTTAAGGCAAGCAAACACATTTCCCAGACTCCCGCCATAGGACACTCCATTGTAAGATATACTGATGCTCCTCTAACCAGGATGATCAAGAAGAAGATAACTGTTAGTTGCTTATATGGAGCCAGAATCCACCAAATCATGCATGCAGTCACATCACTACGTGACAGGTACCAGTGAAATTTCATCATAATCCATGTAGTTGTAAATGGCCTGAGACTATGCAAAGAGAGACATTATGGAGTTTTCAGTCTATGTCTCTCTGTATGAACCTAGCACTGAGCAGCAAATTACTATCACTGAGGTTGATTCCATGATATGTGCAAAAAATGATTGATTTTAACAACTGTCTGTCTTTCTTGCATCATTCTAAGGAGATCGAATATTTATTAGCTTTGCACAACATGATTAACAGAGCACATTGCTTTGCTAAGGATAGTCTGCACATTTCCCCTCTAGGCTTTCACATACCGGCTAAAACTTTATCCATCCTCATACTGCTTTTTTTATGCAACATCAAACTGCCAAACCTACGGACATATCAAAATCAAATCAACTGAACCTCAAAATCTTACTGCTCAATGCCAGGAGGCTAAACAAAAAAAACTATACTCCCTTCAAGTCCTCCTGACACTTGAGAATATAGACATCTATGCAGTTACTGATGCATGGTTTAAAGCAGTAGAAAGCATTGCATCAGTGCAAGGTTTCAGTGCCCTACTCACTTTTTGACCAGTAGATGCACAGAAAATGGCTAGAGGAGGTGGTGTCTCAATACACATTGATAACAAGCATACCTCTATGTTGGTTAAACAGGATGATGTGCTGGAGTTCCTCCATGTATAGAACACCATAGACAAAATCCTGTACCTTATCCTAGTCAGCTATAAGTCACCCTCCATGTCCCAAAAACCTCACAATACATAATTGGACCTACTAGAGACACTTACCATCCAAACTAATACCATAGACTTGGAATCCTACACAGCCTCAGATCTACAGGAACAAAGATTCCTGGACTACATAAATACAAACACCCTTGACCAAACAGTGAATACACATACTAGAGGCAGGCTCCAACATATTAGACCTTGTGCTTACAAATGTAGGAAAACACTGCACACCCCTCCACCCCCGTATCTCACCCTCCCTGGTAAAGATTGACCATAAAGCTGTCTGCTTCAAAATCAAAATGAACTATATAATACCATTAAAACTAGTAACAGTTAGGGTCTTTTCTAAGGCAAATTACCTTTTGTTAAGTGATGGACTGTCAAAATTCAATTCCCTTCCAAACCAAGAAAACACAATAGCCTTTGCTGAATTGCTCTCAGAAACTCGGTGCAACCATATCAGTGACTGCATAGAGACTGCTGTACCTACCAGAAGTAAGCTCAGAAATAGCCCCAGAAATAAACCAACTTGGTGGCACCCCAATTTAAACAGGATATACAATAAAAAAAAAAATGGAAAAAATCAGGAAAGGTAATTCCCATAAAAATTGAACCTTTCTCATCAAAATAAATAGGCAACTAAGAAAGCTAATTCAATCAAGCAAAGCTATCTTTGAGGTTAATATGGCCTCCCAGGTGAAAGATAACCTTCTACAGCTATGTCAGAAACCTCAAAGGCAGCACACAACAATTTGCTGAACTGGTGGATAATAGTGACACATCACTAAGCCTGATGATATACCAAACCTGTCAGCAGACAAATTCAATTCCAGCTTTACATATCCTGTACCACTCTTACATACTTCTCTGCCACTCCTGACTTCCTCATACAATACAACAACTCCTCTCTAGGCACCCTATCATATGCTTTCGCCAAGTCCACAAAGACACACTGCAACTCCTTCTGACCTTCCCTATATTTCTCCATCAACAGTCTCAGAGCAAACATTGCATCTGTAGTGCTATTTCCCGGCATGAAACCATACTGCTGATCGCTAATCATCACCTCCCTTCTTAACCTAGCTTCCACTGCTCTTTCCCATAACTTCAAGCTGTGACTGATTAGTTTTATCCGTCTGTAGTTACTACAACTCTGCACAACACCCTTATTCTTAAAAGTAGGTACCAAAACACATTTTCTCCACTCCTCAGGCATCCTCTGACTTTCCAAGATTTCATTAAACAATCTGGTTGAGAACTTCACTACAATTTCTCCTAAGCACCTCCATGCTTCCACTGGTATGTCATCTGGACCAACAGCCTTTCCATTCTTCATCCTCTTCATAGCTGTCCTTACTTCCTCCTTGCTAATCTGTTTCACTTCCTGATTCACTATTACCACATCATCCAACCTTCTCTCTCTCAATCTCTTCATTCATCAGCCCCTCAAAGTACTCTTTCCTTCTGCTGAACACACTCTCCTCGCTTGTGAGTACATTTTCCTCACTATCCTTTATCACCCTTATCTGCTGCACATCTTTCCCAGCTTGGTCTCTCTGTCTAGCCAGTTGGTACAGGTTCTTTTCTCCCTCTTTAGTGTTCAACCTTTCATACAATTCTCCATATGCCTTATCCTTAGCCTTCACCACCTCTCTGTTTGCCATGCTCCTCATCTCCTTATACTCCTGTCTACTTTCTTCATCTCTCCGACAATACCACTTCTTCTTAGCCAGCCTCTTCCTCTGTATACTCTCCTGTACTTCCTTATTCAACCACCAAGTCTCCTTGTCCTCCTTCCTCTGTCCAGATGTCACACCAAGCACCTTTCTATCTGTCTCCCTTACCATCTCTGCTATAGTTACCCAGCTATTCGGTAACTCTTCACTGCCCCCCAGTGCCTGTTTTAACTCTTCCCTGAACTCCAGCTCACAATCACCCTTTTCCAACTTCCACCATTTGAGCCTTGGCACTGCTCTCACACTTGTCCTCCTCTTCTTGATCACTAACATCATCCTACAGACCACCATTCTATGCTGCCTAACTACACTTTCCCCTGTCACCACTTTACAGTCTCCAATATCCTTCAGACTGGCCCTCCTGCATAGGATATAATCCACCTGTGTGCATCTTCCTCCACTCTTGTATGTCACCTTATGCTCCTCCCTCTTCTTAAAATACGTATTCATCACAGCCATGTTCATCCTTTACGCAAAATCCACTGCCATCTGACCTTCTGCATTCCTCTCCTTAACACCATACCTGCCCATCACTTCCTCATCTCCTCTGTTCCCTTCACCAACATGCCCATTGAAATCCACTCCAATCACCAGTCTCTCACCCTTGGGTACACTCACCACCACTTCATCCAACTCACTCCAAAATTTTTCTTTCTCATCCATCGCACACCCATCTTGTGGAGCGTATGCACTAACAACATTAATCGTTACACCATCAATTTCCAGCTTCATAAACATCACTCTATTCGGCACTCTTTTCACCTCCAAAACACTCTTGGCATACTGTTCCTTTAGGATAACCCCTACCCCATTTCTCCTCCCATTCACACCATGATAGAACAATTTGAACCCACCTCCTATGCACCTGGCCTTACTCCTCTTCCATCTGTTCTCATGCACACACAATATATCAACCTTCCTTCTCTCCATCATATCAGCCAGCTCTCTCCCTGTACCAGTCATACTGCTGACATTCAAAGTTCCTACCCTCACTACTACACTCCTAACCTTCCTCCTCTATTTCTGCTTTCGGGCATGCCTTCCCCTTCTTTTCTCCTTCTCCTCCTTTGGCCAATAGTAGCCCAATTTCCGCTAGCACCTTGTTGACTAACAGTACTGGTGGTGGTCATTGTTAAGCCGGGCCTCGACCGATCCTGTACGGAAATCTGTATTGCTGTCTGCATATGTTATTTGGCAGAGGTTTTACACCGGATGCCCTTCCTGACGTAACCCTCCCCATTTATCTGGGCTTGGGACTGGCACGAAGAAATGCACTGGCTTGTGCATCCCCAGTGGCTGGGTTCATGATTGGAGTGCATACCCTACAAAATTACAAAAAAGTCACATAGTTAATTTCATACCATCAATTACATACACATAACATTACCATTTAATGTAAAAGTGAGGATGAGTGTTTTCTTTTGTCCTGTTCACATGGTAGTAATATAAGCAAAGGGTTTCAAGTATGTCAAGCATAGGTCTCTTCTATGAAGGTGATACAATGCAAAGGAAACAGACAGTTACACTAGTCTTTGGCTACAATACAAGCCTTGAAACATTTCTGTCCTCTTAGCAAAGAATCTATGTATCTTTTCTAAAAAGTCCATTACCAGAATCTTGCTAGCTACAGGTCTCCACCATGAGCCAGGAAACCCATACATCATATCAAAAGTTACTAGAATCACTCACCATCCATCCCAGTACCATATTCATGGGAGATTTTAACTTCCCCTCCATTAACTGGAAGGCATACATGACCACTAACATGCAGGGCCAAACATTTCTGACTGTGTAAATTCAAATGTCCTGGGGAAGGTAGTCTGCAATCCCTCTAGGGAAACAAATATCCTAGATGTGGTATTTACAAATATGGGAAAGTGCAGCATCCCCCTAGTGTAATGCCCTCACTAGAAAGATCAGATCACAAAGCAGTCTCCTTTGCAATAAAAGTAAAACTACATCCCCTACCTAACCCAAAAAAAGCTAAAAAAAACTTAAGAACTTCTCTGAAGTAAATGAACCTCTATTATAGGATGATAAAGCTAGTTTCCAAGCTCCACCAAGTCCAAAAAACACAGAAATCTATGCAGTGGCATACAAAAAAGCCCTATAACTTTATAAGCAACTGCATAAAAACTGCAGTACCAGACTGAAATAAACCCAGATCAAATTGCAAAAACAAACCAAAAACATACGAAAATCAGCAATTCTGCCCAAAAACACACCAACAGTCAAATTCCACCAAAGCTCTTTATTCCATCAACGATCTGGTACCTCGGCCATTCGCCTTCAAAGGATCACCACCCTGGTGGACCTCTGGTATTTATAGGTTGTACAATAAAAGAAAGAAAATCTTGTCAAGAAGTAGCACAGAATGCATGCAACAGAGAAATAAGCCCTCATTAGTCTAAACAAGTGAATTAGGGTAGTAGTCAAGTCCCTGAAATCAGACTTTGAGGTAAAAATAGCTGCCAAAGCTAAGGATAACCATAAGGCATTTCTCAATTATGTCCACAATCTTAAGGGCAACACCCAACAATGTGCAGAATTAGTTGTATATGGCATCACCTATATTCAGCTGAAAGACGTAGCAATTCTGTTGGCTGACAAATTCAGCTCAAAAATCACCTCTTCATCACCTTCAGTTCTCCACCAAAAAACACCATGGATCACTCCACTGCCAATTATCACCAAAGAACAGTTGCCTGTGCATTCTCTAAAGCTAAAAACACAACTTCAGTGGTGGCTGACAATATACTATGTTGCCTCTTAAACATTTTAAATCAGGACTTATCAGGTCCTTTTAGATCTCTATTCAACCACAGCCTCCAAACTGGCTTTGCCCAGATAGAGTGGAGGACAGCAACAGTAATCCCTTTGCATAAAGGGGGACTATCTACTAACCTAGGAAATTACAGACCCATAAGTTTGACTAGTCTTATATGTAAGGCCATGGAAAGAATAACCATGGACCTGATAAATAATGACATAGGTGACCTCCAAACATTGGAACCAACCCAATACGGCTTTGTCAAGAGCAGGTCATGTCTACTGAACCTGGTGGATTCCTTTCAAAAAGTCACTAAGACCATGGATGATGGTAAAACAGCATATACCACCTACCTTGACCTGGTCAAGGCATTTGTCACAATTCCGCACTCAGTTATTATAAAATCTTACAAAACATGAGGATAAATCCCTATGTCATTAGGTGAATAGCCAACTGGCTCATGAAAAGGACATGTGCAGATAAATTGGGTGAATCCAGCTCCTGCAACAGGCCTGTTACAAGTGGTGTGCCACAGGGCTCAGTACTGGGACCACTCCTATTTGGAATATACTTCTCTGAAGTCAAGGCAAATATGGAAGGCCTTTGGATAACAAAGTTTGCCAATAACTGCAAGCTGGGCCCATCACTGTACCCCCCAATGATGTAGATATCCTTCAGGAGGGTCTATATCAGACAATTGATTTGTGCCAGACCCATGGCCTAAAACTAAATGCAAAAAATGCATTATCATACCCTTTGGGACGATAAATACCCTTGAAAATTACAACATTAATAGTATACCCCTTAGAGTGGACTCAGAGGTGAAAGATCTAGGTACACAACTAGATAGCAGCCTGAACTTTGAACGCCATGTATCCACAGTGGTGAGGAAATCTTTTTATGTGGCGCAACTTTATAAGTGAAGGTATGGAATCCAGATCCATGGAAATTATAGTCCCACTGCACTAAACCTTCATTAGACCAATAAGTGAGTACAGTGCACCATTTAGCATGGACTTGACTAGGCACTTAAGTGACCTCACAGAATCCTCACAAAGAAAATACAGGATGTAAAAAACATGAATTATGCAGATAGACTAAAATCCTTATCCCTTTAGTCTCTCTCCTACAGACTATTATGGGTGACCTATGCATGACCTACAAGGCACTCATACATCCAGCCCTGATACAGCTGCTACACATCCTGAAGTCAAACAGCATAAGGGTCACCCAATCTATAAATCTAAACTTAGTCAGCAACTCAAACAAAACATGCTGGAGAGACAGATATGTGTCTCAGAGATTGCCCCTTGTTTGGAACAGGCTTCCTATTCACATTAAGCAGAGCCCTTCCCTGTCTCTCTTCATAGGCAACTTGGATCTATGGATGGGGAATCACAAATTTTCCCTGAAGTAGTGCCTATGTTCCTTATGGACTGGGACAAACTGTAAGGTATCAATACACAAGCCCAAATCCATCCCATTCTCTTGCACCTAGAGGCCATATATTGGGTAAAATCAGATTACATTGACTAGGCTTGTAAGATCTCTTATGCTGTTAGTCTAATAATCTCCTATGAGCCTATGAACTATAAATGCACTGTATGGTGTGTTTGTAGATTCTAGAAGAGAGTTCAGTATAGCAGTGCTTTATCACTGGTCTGAAAAGATTTGTACAGAAGGGCAATTACCTCCTTGATGTAGCATTTGGCATTGTGGAGTTTCAGATGGGTAACACCATATACTTTGCAGCATTATGGGTACCAGATCAAAGGTAATCTACATGCACGTTGAAGTCTTTTACTGTTTTTTCAATTTATAGTTGTTGGCAATCAATAGAAAACAATGCTGCAAAAGGGTAGTGCTGCCAGTTGCCAAAAGGCTGCACTTTTTGAAGTTGAAGTCTATTTGATTTCTAGTATATTATTTGTGTGCTTTGTTAAGTCAGTTTTGAAGGGAAATGGTGTCAGTGGATAGAGTATATTGCATGTAAATTTACTGCCATCTATAACTTTGGTGAGCAAGACAACAGAGATAGTTTTCAAACCTCAGAAAAAAGAGGCCAAAAAAGAGACACCAGGTCAGGTCACAGCCTTGAGGGGCTCAAATGTTGAAAAGGGTGGTGAATAATAAAAGATCACTTATTCTCTCCTGTTATGTATGACAGTGTGATCAGACACCCATGGTATATATATTTATAACTCCATTTACCTTTAGATATAGGGTATAATGTTGAACACTTTAGGTAGATCAGTGTAAACTTCCTGGACTGGCAACTCTGCATCCAAGATACTAGTCACATTTTGGAAGAAGTTTATGAAGTGAATAAAAGATCTGTTTATAACAAAAGACCTCAAGGTTTTCAGTATCTATCTGACTAAATTCCATAATGAATCTTTTCATCAAAACTTGTTATAAGGCTGATCAGACTTTAAGATTATTGGGGAGTGGGTCAGTGGAAATACATCCCATGTGGATTGGGACATTAGCTTGTTTCCAGATTCCTTAGATATAGGTAGGTTCTAATGCTCAAGTTAAGAGTATACATGAAGGGCTGTTTTTGTTTATACAGATTAGGCTTGTTAGTTTTTCATCTGTTCCCATTCCAGAAATAATTTCAGGTGGAATTTGTTATAGGAAGGAAGAGCAGATTGAATTTCCCTTTGTGGACTGAGATTTGCTCCAAATCCATATGCTAATTTGTTGCCAATATCAGCTGGCTCTGTTATAGTTATATCATTTTGTTCTGCTATACACTATTCTTATTTCTGCATTTTTGGTATGTAACTGTAAGAGTCCTTAGTACTGCTACCTATTCCAAAGGCAAGTCATGCACTAAATTATGCCTCACTTCTTTTGTTTATTTGTTTTACTGAGTTCTTTTTGAACAGAGGAATTGAGTTGACCTTAGCACTGTTGTATTGTGATGGGTAAAGACTGAAGGATCTGTATTTTTTCTTTATTTTGGTTTAATAACTTTTTGATTTTCCATTGTCATTTATTGCTGAAATCTTCACAATATGTATACCGCATATGCAGATCTATTGATGCACCTGTTTACTTGCATTAGTTCACAGACTTGTGAGACAAAAAAATTGGTATATTCACTCAGTAGAATTTGTTATGCTGATTGATAAAAACTGTAGTGTGCAGTGATGCTTGAAAGCAACATGCAAACAAAACATGAACTATGTCTAGGGTTGCCACCTGTCCCACTTTGCAAGGGACAGTCCCTCTTTGGGCAGTTGTGTCCTGCAAAAAAATTGTAAAAATGGCAAATGTCCTGAGATTTTAGGACAAAATTATTTCCTATATTTTATGTAATAGTTGCATAAAACAGTTATTCTGTATCTGAAACACCTAAATGTTATAAGAAACAGAATAAGCAACTAAAATGCTACAAGAATAAGCTTTTATTTAGGCAACAAAAATTGAAGTTCTGTCCTTTGTACTGGCCATGGGCATGTTTCGGCCTGCAAAATCTGATGTTTGTACCAAAAATGTCCCACTTTGGGCATTTGAAAAGGTGGCAACCCTAACTATGTCCCATTTGATATTTTTCCTGACTTGTATACTGGATTTAATAGTTTACTAGAAGAATTTACCTTTAGTTCTGAAAAGACACATTTTTTTTTATATTTTGATGACCAGGTTAGTCCCACTTGGCTACTAACCGGTTTTCAGGGCAGACCCAAGATGGTATTTATTCTACTATGGGAAATTTGGGCAAGCCATCAGGGAACTTCTCCTACTCTTGGTAGTCAGGGGAAGGATTTGTGTGTTACATATCCTGACTTCCTGTTTCCTGTTCAGGCATGGTGGCAGCCAGGAGGAACAGGAAGACAATATGGCTGATTCAGGTTTGGCTCTAAATGAAGTGAAGGTTGATGAAAATATACTTAAAATGGTAGCATCACTACGAGAAGTTTTTATCTGATGCTGTGGGTGCAGAAAAAAACAGTGATATTGGAAGAAAAGGGGATTCTAGCTGTAACAGAGATGGATTCAGTGAAAACTTTCAGAGGAGATTGCTTGAAGGAGAAACAGTCACCTGTGAGAAATGTATAATTACAACTCTCCAATCAGGAGGGTTGTAGGATGATTATTTAGAAGAAATGGTAAACCAAAGTGAACCAGAAAGTGGAGCAGCAATTTAATGGAGTGACATCATGGAGCAAAGAGAAGAAGAAAAAGGAGAAGAAGAGACTGTGCCAGAAAAAGTTCAAGAGACAAAAACAGATGCACAAACTGTGGGAGAAGGAGCAAAGAAGAAATAAAAGAAACAAAAAAAAAAGAATACAGTATCCCCTGGATTCACTATCCTTCCATGCAGAACTAGCTTAGTCCTGCACGGAAGCAGCCATTTATGAGCAGGATGGCAGCGTGCCATACATATCAATGAAGGCTCGCTGCCTGAGCTCCTAAATGAACACGGAGCATGTACGAGTGCAGGGGGCATGTCTGAGAGCAGAGCTCTCAGAATATACACACCCCTGCAATAAAGAACAGCAGTATAGGCATAAGAATAAGTGAGACCACTCATAGGTGTTCGCATACCCCCAACAACATCCCCCCAAGTTTATAATAGCAATATTTAAAGCATGAAATATAAATAGGTCATTTTTTTTGTGAAACAGATTAAATTTAACTGTAGGTGCACAGGTTTGCCTATCACTTAGCTACATTTAATGCAGCTTAAATGGCACAAGAGGATAAAAAGCAAGATATATGCAAATGAAGCAGTACTGCAATAGTGTAGTGGGCAGAGCATACGCATTACGAGCAGTCATTCCCGGTTCGAGTTCCACTACAGTACATTCCATTTTATATGCCAAACCACTTTATGACCAATATTGTTTGTTGTATAACCTACTAAATAACATATATTTGTGAACTCTAGTACTGCATTAAATGCAGATGTGAGGTGTCATTTTCATAATGTTGTAAAGTCCACAGATAATCCCAAGTACCCCATACAGTATATGTACACAGGAATCAGGAATACAAATGGAAGGTGAAATGTGTAATGAATGATAAATTCATACAGTTTCCAAATCCACCACCTTCCCAAGAACCATATGACATTACTGTCTAAATAAGTGCAGTGGTAAGCAGGAGTAAGCACTAGCAAGCAAGAGTAAGCATATTTAAGCAGTAGTAAGTGAGAGTAAGCATATTTAAGCAGTAGTAAGCTGGTCTAAGCCCGTTTGTGCAGGGGTAAGCAATGCACACACAGGTTAAGAAATATTGAAGCTAAATCTCTGTAAGCATAATTAACCAGAGGTTAGCATTGCTTACCTTTGCGCAAACCCACTTACAATTGCTTAAACTTGCACAAACCCACTTACAATTGCTTAAAAGTGCCTTAATCACTCTGTATGCACCAGCCGCTGTTCTGGTCAGAAACAAAATAAACAGACTTTGCAGGTCTTGAACCCTGTACACTACAGTCACAGTAGTTAATCACTAAGCCATCACAGCAATACATAAGATTGAGGTATCACCAAACAGATCCTCACTATAGGAAATTCAAATTGAACATGTGAAAATAATCTATATACAGTTTTATGTTGTATAACCTACTACATAACATAAATATGTGAACTGGAGTACCGCATTAAGCCCAGATGTGAGGTGTCATTGTAATAAAGTGTTGAAATCCCCTAATAAACACAAGGACCCCATACAGTGTACATACACATGAATCATGGATACCAAACACATATATAACATGTAATGAATAATAAATCAATGTTAAAAAGGAAATATAATGCAAATTAAAAATTAAGCAATGCTAAGCATTGAACAGCCCAGCTTAGTAGGTGTAAGCAATGTGTAGGCCAGATAAATCAGTTTGCCCATTGATATACCCCTTTAAACAATGGCAGCCTTAGGTAAGCAGGTTTGCCCATAGCTTAACCTTTTTAAAGCCATCCAATCACGGCAAAGTGTGGGAAACAGGCCCTATTTAAACCAAACAGGTGGGAATGCAGCTCATAACTGGTTGCAGCTTCCTCCTGTAGGGACAATGTCTGTTAGGGGAGAGGGTGTGCACTTTCAGGTGCAGTGCTGGGGCATCCAGGAGTCCAGAGTCATGACAGGACTCCTTGTGAAAGAGCATGACCAGAGACTGCTGCAGAGCCAGTACCGGGGTTCCCAATACAAATCGGAAGCCTGGGACTGTCTCGTCCGTGAACTCACCAGTGCCACTGGCATACCCTGAGCTGGTGAGCAGGTCAGGCATCACTATGCCAACCTGAAGAGGAGAAAGGGGGAATCTCTTAGATAAGTGGATCCAAGAGCCTAGGAGGACAGGGAATGTCCCAGCCATGTGTAAGTATAAGTCCACTACCTGTTTAATAATTGCCAGCTCATGTATATTATGGATAGGTATGGCTAAATAGTCTTCTTATGTCTTTCACAGTGATAGATGAGCAGGCTGCGAACCACAAAGCCTATGTCTGTAGACTGCAGCGGTTGTGATGCGAGGCAGGCTAGTAATACTCTTGCATGTTCTGTCCTAGGAAATAAATCTAAAAGTAGTAGTAAGTGACTTGCCTGTATAAAACCTGCATTGTTTACTTATATGGCAGTTGCTTCCCATTTACTTAAGTTTAAGTTAGCATATGTGTTCGCTACTGCAGTGCCCATCACCACACCTGAAGGGTGATGATATATCTGTTTATTAAAAATAAATATATTCTTTTCCAACACATTTTGCAATATGGGTACATCAGGTAACTGCAACAGGAGTAGTACATTTATACCAATGAGCGATCCGGTTATCACTGCTTTTAATAATATTTGTGAAAAGCAGATATGTGAATTATATAAGTTGAATTCTTTTAAAAAAATCTATAATTTAACACAGGATGAATTCATTGCTTTAAAGGCTTTACAGGAGAATAAATATATAGTAATGAAAGAAGCTGATAAGAGGGGCTTCATTGTAACAATGGATTTATGTAACTATATTATGGCAATGAATGATTTAATCTCTGACACATACGTGTTTAAGCCTATTACTGATAAGGAAGCCAATTTAATTATTAGTAAGATCATTATGTGTATTTATGATTTACAATTAATGAATGGCATAGATTTAGATACCTTTAATTATCTTACTGTATCATGTCCATCCATCCCAGTGTTATATGGCTTACCAAAAGTTCACAAGTCTCCCAATAACCTGCCAGTGAGACTTATCGTCTCTGGTAGGGATGGATAACAGAGCCTTTATCAGTCTATTTGCAAAATACTTTGAAAACCTACTTGGGATAGTGCCTAGTTATGTTAAAGACACGGTCGATTTTCTAATGAAGTTATATAAATTGTGGAATAGTAATACAATAAGAGATTTTTTATTTGTAACACTTGATGTCAAATCTCTTTTTACTGTAATCTCAAATATGTAAGACATAGATCAGATAAGGGAAATCTTGATGGAATATGGCCAACATACTGTGAGGGAGATTGAGACCATCTGTGAACTTTTAGATTTGGTGTTGGAGAATAATATATTTATTTTTAATAAACAGATATATCATCAGTAATCAGGTATGGTGATGGGCACTGCAGTAGTGAACACATATGCTAACTTAACCTTGAGTAAATGGGAAGCAACTGCCATATATGATGGGAATAATATGTATGCTTCAAAAGTTCTTTTTTATAAACGTTTTGTTGACGATATTTTTTTAATTTGGGGAGGCAGTAAAGATGATTTGGTAAATTTCTATGCATATTTGAATGGGTCCACTGATTTTTTTAAATTTGAGATGAATATGTCTGACATTGGAATACATTTTCTTGATGATCGAATTTTTTTAACTGATAGTGGCCTGGATACATATATATATAGGAAAGATATGCATACAAATAAATACCTTCATAAAAAAAGCATGCATGCTAACCACACTTTTAAAGGTATCACTAGGAGCCAATATATGCAAGCCAGCAGGCTCAGTACTAGGTTGGACTCCTGCATTAAATAAATGGACCAAATGGCCAATGAATTTTTGGCAAGGGGCTATGATGCTAGCGAACTAAGTGTGGTTAGAAATTATAAAATGAGACTGAGGGATGGACAAGCTAAACCATCCTTTTCAAATTGCACTGATAGTAATGATATACAACAATAAAGGAATGGTTTACAACCTCTTAGATATTTAATGACATATAGTAGTGCAAGTGAGTCTGTATAAAGAATTATTAGGGATAACTGGGGTATATTGAAAAGCTATACATGGCCACGAAAAATGGCTTCCCAAAAAAACCCTATTCATATACAAGAATTGTGAACATTTCAAACAATGTTTATGTTATAAAGATTTCTCCCTAAATAAAAAGGATTGTGAGAATTCTAATACTAAAGGAACTGTACCATGCTACAGTTGATCATGTTGTTCAAGCATATGTTCTTCCAATGAATTTGTACATCATGTTACTAAAAGAAAATTTGTATTTAATTGTATGGCTACCTGTAATGCATCTTTTGTTATATATTTGGCTACCTGCACATTATGCTTAGGATTTTATGTAGGAAAATCAGCAAGAAGACTATGTGACAGGATAATAGAACATAAATCGGATATACGTAGGGGTATAGATATCAATTCTCTAGCAAAACATGTACAGGAACAGGACACCTCCCATCAGTTTGTTTTTAGGGTCATTGAATTTTTACAGCCACATATTAGACGTGATGATATTATTAATAAACTATTATTAATAAAAGTGACACAAAAGAGTATGAATGGATAGTCCACTTAAAAGCTGATATGTATCCAAATTTAAATAAACAGGTGACCCTTAAACCTATTTTAAAGTCTAAACAAAGAGAAACAGACCAAAAATAAGAGGCAAAAATCTGGACATTCTGTGAAAATCTGTGTAGTTGAGACATATGATTCTGCATGGCCTTGCTTCTAGCATGGACTAACATATAATTTGCTCTCTTTTTGCACTGTACTAACGCTCATTTTCTGCCACCCACTGCATTAATGTCAAGAATACTGGATTTTAGGCTTTGGACCTCTTGGCTTGTTTGCCCCTCCCTTTACTAAATAGATATTGCCTCTATGTCCTAAGCACTACAATAAGAATGTAATTTTCCTCATGGCTGAAGTTCTCATTTGTCTGCTTTGATTCCTTATTTTCCCTCATTACTGCATTTTAAAAAAGAGCGCTAGTCACACAGTGAAACATTTTTTATGTAATCAGCTTTTAAACTGCAAAACACTGGCCAGTTGTGCCTGCCACCCTCATAAACTTGTAACACAAACTAGACTCTGTCTAGTCATATAAAATTGTGATATATTACATCCAGTGCATTCTAGTCATTAACACAATCAATTTTATGACAAAATTCATCCTATCCCCAGCCTCTACCATTTTCAAGTATTCATAATACTGCCATTTTTGTTCATCACTGTCACTATAAAAATCTCCCTGTAATCATGCATTGTCATCCCCTTTGGGAAAAACTTGGTACCCATGAACTACCACATAGACAGTAGCTCACTAAACACTGAAAGTGTGATAAGAGACCTCTGGACACAGGTGGACAGTAGTCTCTCCTTTGATAACCACATCGCCACGGTAGTCAGGAAATCCTTCTACATGGCACACCTCATCACAAAAGGGTTTGCCTCTAGAAAAAAAGGAGGTCTTTGTTCCTCTCTACTCATCCCTCATCAGACCCATTATAGAGTACAATGCCCTGTTTGGCATGTATCTCACAAGACGCCTACAACAATCGGAAAGACCACAGAAATACCTCACTAAGATGATTAACGGCCTCAAACAGATGCCATACGCAGACCGTCTCAAAAAAACTCCAGCTCTACTCCGTCACATATCGCCTACTCAGAGGCAATCTCTGCCTAACATACAAAGCTATGTCAAACCCAGAGCTGTTGGACATGCTACACTTAAAGAAATCCCAATCTCTGCGAACCACATGCTCCAGGAACCAAAACCTTCTCACCACAGTAAACAGAACATGCTGAAGGGATAGATTCCTGTCCCAAAGACTTCCCATACTCTGGAACAAATTACCCATTTATGTCAAGCAAAGTTCCTCATTAGCCCTCTTTAAGAAAAATCTTGATGACTGGATGGGAAATAGAAAATTCACCCCAGGGATCACTCCTATGGCACTGCTTGACAGGGGAACAGGAAAATAATTTTCTTGGGTGGCAAAAGCCAGGGACCCTTTTTGGCTAGGCTTATATAGGCCCCAGGGCCGATAGCCTAGTACCTACCTATGAACCTATGAACCTATAAAGACACATGCATATTGATATCCTTATCACTGCAGAACTTCACAATTAAATGACTACATTTATACCATGTATGCACAGTCAGAAAATGGTACCAAAGTAGTGATTATGTTCAGTGATCATTAATCATTTCTATTGCCAGTGTACTAAAATCCAACTTCTAAATGACAGTAAGTATAGCAATCCCTCATTAGTGCCATGATAATATGTATATAATATATACATAACAGTAAAATTTATTAATGTTAATTCATCAGTTGATCTCATTTTTATGTGTTTCTTTTTGAATTATAATGCTTTTTAAGTATTTGTTTTCTTATGAAGTCTGTGGTATCCTAAAACATTTGCTGCCTAACTCGAGCATTGACAAAAGATTATTGCTAAGTTCGACTTTTCCACAAAAATTCAGGTCCATTTGCACATCTTTTAATCAAATAAACCCTTTTTGCACTTATCTCTATGAATAATGGTAATACACAAATGTGTACAGTGGCATATAGACATACTTAAGTTTTGGATGATCATGAATACAGGCCTAGATTAACATGAACATGCTGAACACAAACCCAGCCTGACAAGAACATGCTGCCGACAGTTCTGCAGTCTGCAACACTCTTCTGCAGTCCCAAGCTTGTTTCAGTAATGTGTGAATGAACTTAGAGCAACCTAAGTCAGAGTATAGTTAAAAAAACAAAATGGAGTCATCTGAATGACAGTTTGCACTATCATGAAGTGTAATCCCTGTCCATCTAATGTTATCTGTCACACTTTAGCACTTAAACAAATCATAAGTTCCTAAAACTTGTACATAATACACATAGTTATATATAAACCCCCTACTCTGCTACTGTACTATATGTGGCAGGTATAAATAGACTCAGGTGTAATACTCCATATAACACACCTTGTGCAATGACCACCAGCACTAGCATTTGTGAACCATATACATAACAGATATTCAATATATTTCATTTTTTTATCTAGTATGCAAGTGTAATGTGAATGGTTTCATTTAAGAAAAAAATGGATGTGACAAAGCATTTCTGGTTAAACTAAAATTCTGAATATCAGTACCTAGTGTATTACTCGGGTCTATATTAAATTCTCGAAAGCCGACAATATCGAATCTGACATTGTTGACATGAGAATAGCTAAACTGCAGAACATCGAACAAGTAAATGTAAATCTCTGTAAGGGGAGATTTCCATTTACTTCAATGTAGTGTGGTCTCGGAGTTGATATATTTAAGTAGCGGGGGGTGTGGGGGGAGCAGCACCCCATGTGGGGGGTGCAGGGGGGGGCTTGCCCCCCTTCCTACACCGCTTAGTTTTTGTTTTTGTTTTTATTTTATTTATTTTTTATGAACATTCGATGTTTTAACAGTTTGATCACTAAAGGTCGAGCTTTAGTGATTCGAACTGTTAAATATTCGGTGTTCTAATATAGACCCGTATTACTCACACGACTTAACTGGGTTTGGTTAAGATGATGTCACATCCCAGAGGGAGTGGTTCTGTAACTATGAACTATAGCCATGCTGTTACTTTCTTCATTTTGGTTCTGGCAGTTTGTGTCACACCGTTACCTGTGAAGACACGAGACCACACTCCAAGTTAGTCCTACAAAGCAATGCTTATTTTGCTCTACGTTCTCAAGGAGTCATATCAGGATAAGATTAGTTAATAAGTTCATAGAAAATTACTAGGCTAATGACAGAAGGGCCCTTACAGGCCTAGCCAATATAACCCGATTTTACCAAATATATGGCCCATAGGGGCAACAGAATGGCATGGATCTGTGCCTGTTCATTGAGTATCTAAAAGATTGTTCCTGTGCATAAAAGGACATAAGCATCACCCCCAGGTTTGAATTTGCAATTCCTAATCAATTGATCCAAGTTGCATTTGAAGAGGGCCAAGGAAGAGCTGTGCTTAATGTGAATAGGAAGCCTGTTCCAAAAAAAGAGGCAATCACTAAGACACATATCTGCCTCTGCAGCATGTTTTGTTTGAGTCAGTGACTAAGTTTAGATCCCTAGATCGGGTGACCCTTGTGCTGTTTGACTTGTGATGTGTAGCAGCTACATTGGGGCTGGTTTTGTGAGCACCTTTTAGGTCAACCATAGGTTACCCCTTAATAGAGAGTAGGAGGCAGAGTAAAGGTATAGGACTTTTAGTCTATCTGCATAGTTCATGTCATTTATGCCCTGTATTTGTTTTTGTGAGGAACCTCTGAGGTCACTCCAGCTGCTGTAAGCACCTAATCAAATACATGCCCAATGGTGCATTGTACTAACTTATTGGTGTAATGAGGACTGAGTACAGCAGGGCTATAACCTTCTTGGATCTGGATGCCATACCTTTGCTTATAAGTTGTGTCACATAAAAGGACTTCCTCATCACTGTGAGCACATGGTGGACCAAGTTCAGGTTATTATCTATCTGTGTACCTAGATCTCTCAGCTCTGAATCTACTCTTAGTGGTGTGTTATTGATGTTGCACTTTGCAGAGGTATTTGACTTTCCAAAGGGTATGATAATGCATTTTTTTGCATTAAGTTTTAGGTCATGGTTCTGGCTCCAATTATTTGTCTGATTTAGACCATCGTGAAGTATATTTACATCACAGTGAGATTCAATGATTGCCCTCAGCTTGACATCACCAGCAAATGTTGTCATCCAGAGGCCTTCCGCATTATCCTTGACTTCAGAGAATAGAAGTATATTCTGAACAGAAGTGGCCCCAGCACTGACCTTGTGGCATACCACTAGCAACTGGCTTCTTGCTGGATTTGGATTCACCTACTTTAACCATGTGTCCTGTCTATGAGCCTATTGACTATCCACCTGGTGATGTAGGGATTTATACCCAGTTTTGTGAGTTTATTTATAATACCTGAGTGGAGAATTGCATCAAATGCCTTGGCCAGGATGAGGTAGGTGGTATGTACTGTTTTACTGTAATCCATGGCCTTAGTGACTTTCTCAAAGAAATCTTCCAGATTCAGTAGGCATGACTTGCCCTTGACAAAGCCAAACTGAGTCAGGTCTAGTGTCTGGAGGTTTCCTATGTCATTAGTTATCATTTCCATGATTATACTTTCCGTGGCCTTACATATAAGACTAGTCAAACTTATGGGTCTGTAATTTCCTAGGTCAATAGATGGTCCCCTTTATGCAGAGTGATGACTGTTGCTGTCCTCTGTTCTATCAGGGTGAAGACAGCCCAGAGGCTGTAGTTAAATAGAGATTCTAATGGGCCTGATAAGTCTCAATTTAAGCTATTTTAGAAGCAACCTGGTATGTCCTCAGGCCCAGTTGAAGCTGTTTTTAGCTTTAGAGAATGCAGTGGAAACCATTTCTTTGATGATAACTGGTAGTGGAGTTGTGGAGATTATTTCTTGGGGGAGAACTGGGGGTGATGGGGAAGTGAAATTTGAGCTGAATTTGTCTCCAGCAAATTTGCTATATGTTCCAGATTAATATAAGTGATTCATTCCACAACTAATTCTGCACATTATTGAGAGTTCCCATTAAGACTGTGGACATAACTGAAAAATGTCTTATGGTTATCCTTAGCTTTGAAGGCTATTTTTACCTCAAAATCTGCTTTCAGAGACTTGAGTTGTTCCCTGATTCATGTGTTTAGACTAATGAGGGACTGTTTTGCTTTGTTGTGTACTTCTTGGCAGGACTTTCTTTCTTTTGTTGTACAACCTATTAATAACATGGGTTCACCAGGGAGGCTTGTTTTTCAGTTTGACATGGTTTTATTTCGGTCTGTTAGTGCCATTTCTATGCGGTTGTTTATATGGCTGTACAGGGCTTTTGTGTATGCCTCTGCATAGCTTTCTGTGTTTTCTGGATTTGGGGGAGCTTGGAAAATATCAATGCTGTCCCTTAATAGTGGGCAATTTACCTTAAAGAAATTCTTAACGTTTTTGGGGTTGTGTGGGGGTATTTTTACCTTTATTTCCAAGGAGGCCACTTTGTAATCTGATCTTACCAGTGAGCACATCACAATGGGGTGGGTTGCAGCACTATCCCATATTTGTGAGTACCAGAGCTAGGATAGTTGTTCCCCTAGTAGTAGTGCAGACTATCTGCTCCAGGACAATTGAAGTCAAGCAATCTCTGGGCCTGCATGTTAGTGGTCTTATATGCCTCCCAATTAATGTGGGAGTAGTTAAAATCACCCAGGAGTATGGTATTGTGCTGGATGGTGAGTGACTATAATAACTTTAGGTATGTTACATGGGTTTCCTGGTTCATGGTGTGGTGCCTGTATCTAACAAGAATATGGTAATGGATTTATTTCCCATCATTAGCTGATCATGGAGTAGCTCAAGCATGTCATATTGTTTGACCAGCCTTGAAGTGTTTTTATCCTTTACGTAGATAAATTCACTTCCTCCTTTTGCTCTTTCATCTTCTGTGGGTTGTCAGGATTTATGAAAGGCATTATAGCCATCCACTGCTGGAGTGCTTTGCATGGTATTGAACCATATTGCAGTAACTGCACAGCCATAAGCATTGTCCATTGTGAGGAGAGTTTCTAGGGAGTGCAGTTTCTTGTTGGGGATCCTAGTATTGAGCAGTGACACCTTTAGCTTTTCCCGAGTATCTTTTGTAATGTTGGAAGGTTTGCCAGTTTGGCAATGCCTAAAATAAGCAGTATAGAGGTGAACAATGTTTTGGCCAATATCCAAAAGCCTAGGGGTGACAGGTGAAGACCATCCCTGGCAAAGCAACATTGCTTGTCAAGTATGTCCTCCAGGCTAAGTAATACACCCATGTGGAATGACACCAGTAGCTAAGATTTATTTTATTTTATTTATTTTACATTTGTTAACCGGGCTAGTCCAACTGGATACAAGTCCATTTTCAGTGGAGGCCCGAGGAGAAAAGCTCCACTAACTACTACTTAACAAGTTAAAAATATACAAACGTTATACAATAAAAATAAAAATAAAAATAAAAACAATGTCATAGGTTAGATACAGGCTATATGAGAATTTGATTTCCATGTGAGGCAGAGCAGAAATCTAGGTTAGATAAAAAATGCTAGGTTAAAGTGTGTTATTCAAAGACATAAGTATTTAGGTTAAGAAATATGAATGAATAAAGAGGGATAGACAGATGGATTAATAAGAGGGAAAGTTAAGTAAGCTGGAGAAATGATGAAGAAGGCCAGGTGAAGAGTAAAGGAGGGAAGCAAGGTGAGTGAGAAAGATTACCCAGGGCCGTTGCAGGAACATAGCCTGTGGTTGTTTAGGTAGAGTCTTAGCTTGGATTTAAATAGTGGAATAGAAGTCAGTGTTGTGAGGTCTGGTGGAAGTTGATTCCAAATTTTGCCAATTGAGTTGGAAAATATGGAGTCTCCTGCTACATTGTTTGATTTAGAAGTTTTTATCAGTGTTTTGTTGAAGGAACGGAGATGCCTCATATTGTGATAGGGTGTTATGAGTGTAGAGAGCATTGGTGTGTTTTCAGGGTGATAAAGGACTTTATGTGCAATAGTGAGTTGATAGTATTGTATGAGGTGGGGTAATTCCAGCCAACCTAGGTTTAAAAGATTCAAACAGTGGTGAGCTTTATATGGAGAGGCAGTGGCAAATCTGGCTATGTTGTTGTATGATATGGCTAGTTTCTTGAGGTTGTACTTTGAAAGGTTAGTGTATATAGAAGAAGCATATAATAGGGTAGAGATTAAGTGGGTTCTAGCTATTGTAGTTCTAGCTTCAGGTGTTAAGAAAGATTTGATTCTATATAGAGATCCAAGTTTCCTGTTAGTTGATTTTATGGTGGAGTTGATATGAAAGTCAAATTTTAGTTGGTTGTTGATAGTAATACCCAATAGTTTCGTTGTTTGGTCTGGAGCAATAAGTGTGCCATTGTTAGATGTGAGTGTGAAGTCAATAGGGGGAGATAGGTGAGTGGGTGGAAAGATCAGGAGTTTGGTTTTCTTGGGGTTTAGGAGGAGGCAGTGGTTGGAGAACCATTGTTCGATGGTGGTGAAGGTGTTTTGTGTTAGCAAGTGAAGTTCAGTCTGGGTTTTGGCAGAGCAAATGATGGTTGTGTCATCAGCATATTGAATACAAGTAGATAGAGGAGTGGCTAGATGCAGATCATTTATAAAAATGGAAAACAGAAGAGGACCTAGGATGGACCCCTGAGGGACTCCTATGGAGGTGGGGAGAAGATCAGAGAGATGGTTATCCCAGAGAACTGCCTGTTTGCGATTTTCAAGATAGGATGAAAACCAACTTAAGGCCTGGTTGTTAAGAGAGAGGGACTTTAAGCGGTGTAGGAGAAGTTGATGATTAACCATGTCAAAGGCTTTTGACAGGTCTACAAAGAAAGCAGAGGAAGGAGTGTTATTGTTGCGATTTATGTTGATAGAGTCGATGAAGGATAGTAGGGCGGTGGTTGTACTATGGAATGGGCGAAACCCATGTTGACAGCTAGCTAGGAGATTGTTGCTTAACAGGTGATTTAGTAACTGTTTGTGTACACATTTCTCCATTATTTTTGCAAGAGGAGATAGTAGCGCTGTAGGGCGGAAATTAGAATACTCCAAAGAGTCACCTCCTTTGAAGAGTGGGATAATGTGTGAGATTTTCCAGGCTGAAGGGATAGTATATTCTTTTATAGTCCTGTTAATTAATAGAGAGATGGGATAAGCTATTGCTTTGGCACCTAGTTGGAGATATTCTGCAGGTAATTTGTCAGCTGAAGGGGTTGTTGGCTTGAGTTTTTGAAGTAGGGACAAAATGTAGGAGGTAGGTATGGGTTGGATGTGAAATTGGGGGGGGGGGATAGAGCTAGGCATAGATAGTTTAGAGGTATCAGGGCTTTGTTGGTTTGCTAGCTTTTGAATGGCTGAAGTGAAGAAGGTGTTGAAGGCATTAGCTATTTCTGTGGGGGAGTTGGTGTTGGAGTCTGATGGGTTTGGAGTGGCAGCTTTGCCAGGGGATAAGAGAGTATTAATAGCGGTCCAAAATTTATGTGGTTGGTGGAGGGAAGATTGTTGTAATTGAGTGTAATAGTTTCTTTTATCATGAAGTATGGCTTGTTTTGTCATATTTCTTTTTTGTTTAAAAGAGAGATGATCAGTTAAATTTTTAGTGGTATGCCATTTTTTCCAAGCTTTGTTTCTATTAAGAATTAGTTGCCTAGTTTTGTTAGAGAGCCATTGTGCAGTCTTAGCTTTCATACGAATGGAACGCAAGGGAGCATGATGTTCTAGGATGGTGAGAAAGGTATTATTGAAGTGATTAACAGCTTCATCTATTGGGAGGGATTTGAGAGGTGACCAGTTAACTTGCATAAGTTCATTGTGAAACAGGGTAGGGTCAAAATTCTTTTTGCAACGGGTTATTCGAACTTGAGCTGGGATAGATAAACTGGTTTTATGCCTGATGATATAGGTTAGGGAGTGATCACTGAGGTCATCAGGCAGAGTACCTGTTGTATATTTTAGTTGTGGACTATTTGTTAAGATCCAGTCAAGTACAGCTTCTTTGTTACTCCGTTTGTTTGTTCTTGTAGGGATGTTTATGTGTTGAGTGAAGCCATGCAGATTAATAATAGTAGGTGGATTATTATGTTCACATAAGTTCCAATCAATATTTAGGTCTCCTAAGAGTATTGTTTCTTGGTGGAGATTCAAAGATAGCCAGTTTAGTAGGTCTTCTAATATTGTTGTGTTATTGCCTGGGGGAATATAGGTATAGATAATATTTATGGTTTTGTGAGGATTGATTTGAAGTTTTGAGATAATTAATTCTGCATGTGTGTTGGTTAAAAGGGTATGATTTGTTATGCTTAATTGTAGACCTATTTTATAGAGTATAGCTACTCCGCCACCTTTTTTGCTTAAGCGGTCTTGTCTCAGGATGTTATATCCAGGGGGAACAATTTCATTGTCTTTTATTGTTGGTTTGAGCCATGTTTCAGTTAGACAGAGAATGTTGAACTGTTGGACTTCTAGTAGAGCATGAATATGTGATATTTTGTTGCAGATGCTACGTATATTAAGTTGGGCTATAGAGAGTGATTTAGGAGGTTTAGTAGGCGGAGTTAGCTTTGGATTTGCTATTTTGCAGTTGGTTAAAAATGGAGATAGTTTAGGGCCTGGGTTGGGGTGTATGTCTCCATGTGTCAGTGAGCTAATTAATAAAAGGTTGTAGAGTTGTGATGGTTTGAACTGGTAATTATCACGCTTTTTGGAGTGATAAAGGGAGTATTTGGTGTGAGAGAGACGGTGGTATTTAGGTAGTAGATATGAGGTGTTTTAGATGACATTGAAATTATTACTGCAAGTAGGTGGGGGAGTAGTTAGGGTATATTTGTGTGGGATAGTGAAAGTTGTGGATAATCTGTGTTCATAGGAGGTAGAGAGATAGGTGGTTGTTAGGGTAGTGATGAGAATTAGTAGTAGGGTGAGGTGATATTGGATAGACATGTTAAGTTGGTTCTAAGTGAGTGATGTAACAGGATAAGGCCAGACAAATAGGTAGGAAGAGATGGGAGGGGACTAAGTATGGAGGAGGTGGGAACAGGAAGTTGTGGTGAGTGGCTGTGAGAGATGGGGGGAGTGTTTAGTTAGAGATAAATGTAGAGGTTCCAGAGGCGGGTGGAATTTGGGGGCAGGGAGGGGAGCAGAGTGAGCCCGCAGGGCGAACGGAGCGGGTAGACACAAAGGAGTTGTAGTGCACAGGAAAACAATCAGGAAAGATAATCATTAAAGTGGATCATTTTCTAGTATTCTGTCATCATCTTTGGAGATGTTAGAATGCTGTTCACTGCTAGGGTCATACCTGCCTGTGACACATATTTGGAGAGCCCAATCATGTCCCTCTTCATATAGTCCAAGGAGGTACATCTCTGGTCATTCACACCCACATGAACTATGACTAAGTCATACTGGTACTTAGGGATAAGTGGCCTGAATGCTTGCCTGATCTAGAAAATCCTGGCCTTAGACAGCCAACTAACTGTGACCTTCCCCTTATCCAGCCTGGTAAGAGAGACATCAGTATGTCTTACAATGGAATCTCCTATGACCAGAATGTTGGGTTGTGGGGGGTTTGTCTTATGCGCTTCATAGCTGAGGCACAATGAGATGCAGCTTTATGGGTTCTGATGGCAATTTTCTCTTATGTCTACATGCAGAGTTTCAGAGGACTGTTTGGGTAAGTTACATGTGAGCACTTCCATATATGCAGGTCTATGTATGTGGTCCTTTGTGGGTTCAGTGAGTTATGTGTGTGAGTCACTGACAACCTGTTTGTTGTTTTTTGTGTCTGTATATGAGTGTCTAGCCTCCAGTTGAAGTTTGCACAAAAACTATAACTTGGAAAAAGATTGATATCTGGCAGGAGTGCAGTAATTACCTGGTATTCCTGACAACTATCACCTGCATACCTCTTAACTGTTCAGGTTTTTGCCTCATACCTTTGATCTGTTCCTCATAAAACTTGTGTTTTTGGCAAATCACTGAGGACTAAAATCAGTAAGTAATAATATGTATTTTTTTACAGAAATATGCTTCAGGAAATGCATACTAACACAAATTCTGTTATTCTAGCAACTTTCTAAGTTTATAAGAGAAATATTTAAAATCTGTCCTTATCTTTGGGCCTTTGTTCCTTCATTATTTTAGGATTTGTCTAGATTTATAGTTCTAAGAGGTTGAGAGGAATGATCACCTGGTCTGGTCAATAGTGCTGTCTCCGATATAATGACTTGAAGAAGCGTAGGCCTGACCAACAGGCCCAGTGGGTATACCAGGTAGCAAAGAAAAGGCCAGAGTTCTATAATAAGTGAATTTTTTGTTTTTAAATGATAATTATTTAGTATATCATATTTGCATTAATTGAAGTATTTTCTGAGAAAGATATGTGTAACTGCAAATATTATCTGTGATGCTATTATGCTAATGCAAAGGAAGTCAGAAAGATATGTATACACAGATCTACTTGAAAACGTTGACTTACCAGAACATCGATGTTCACAACAGTGAGACCACAACGTTGAAACTTCAGAAAGCCAAACTCCTGGAACGTTGCAAGGTAATTCCAGGAAACTAACCACTGGACCACCAACAACTTAAATACAAACGGAATCAACTGAAACTCAACAACATGGGGGGCTTTGCCCCCCACACTCCCTGCTAGCTAAATATATGAACTCTGAGATCACACTACAGTGGAGAACAGGGCAAAAGTCAACATGGCGGCCCAGTGGTTATTTTCCTGGAGTTAACTTGCGACATTCTGGGAGTTTGGCTTTCTGAAGTTTCAACATTGTGGTCTCGCTGTTGTGAACATCGATGTTCTGGTAAGTCGACATTTTCAAGGGATCTTTTATAAACATACATGCATCTGTTTAAAAATATATGATGGTTAGATATTAACATAATGTTCTGAATAAATGTAAATAAAACATTTATTTTTAATTAGTAAGCTGCATATATATATATATATATATATATATATATATATATATATATATATATATATATATAGGTTCATAGGTTGGTACTGGGCTATCTGCCTGAAGGCATATATTAGCCCAGCCACATTGTGCTGTATTCACCGCCCCTTTAGTAGTTCCCTAGACCCTTGTACTAGCAGCTAGTACACTTGGCCCCTATCTAGTAGTGCTGTTGGTGTGATCCCCGGTGTGAACTTTCTGTTACCCATCCACTCATCAAGGTTCCTCTTGAAGAGTGATAGTGAGGGGCTCTGTCTTATGTAGATCAGGACCCTGTTCCATAGTAAGGGAAGTCTCTGCGAAGGGAATCTATCCCTCCAGAATATTCTATTCATTGTTGTGTTGAGGTTTATTTCCCTAGAGCATGTAGCTCGAGTAGATTTGGTTTTGCTAAGATGGAGCATGTTCAACAATTCTGGGTTGGACATGGCTCTGTACATTAGACAGAGATCATCTCTGAGAAAACGGTATGCAACAGAGAACAGTCTTAGCTTTTTCAATTGTGCTGCATAGGGCAACTGTTTGAGGTCAGTAATCCTCTTGGTTAGGTACCTCTGTGGTCTCTCCAGCTGCTAGAAATGTCTAGCCAGGTACATTCCAATTGGTGCATTGTACTCAATAATGGGTCTGATGAGGGAAGAGTAGAGGGGCACCATTACATCCTTAGATCTTGATGCGAACCCTTTCGTGATCAGATGGGTCACATAGAAGGATTTTCTAACCACTTTGGCAACATGGTTATCAAAGGAAAGCTGACTATCTACTTGGGTCCCTAGATCCCTTATTTCTTCTTCAGATTTCAGGGGATTACCTCCTATGTTGTAGTTTGTGGGTACTCTGTTTTTTCCAAAGGGGATTACTACGTATTTTTTTGCATTTAGCTTGAGACCATGGCTTTGACACCATGCATCAGTCTCATTTAGGCCCTTCTGGAGGATCTCCATGTTGGCCGGAGACTCTATTATAGCACCCAGTTTGCAGTCATCCGCAAACTTAGTCAGCCACAGCCCTTCCATGCTTGCCTGTACTTCTGAGAAGTATATGCCAAACAGGAGGGGCCCCAGGGCAGAGCCTTGAGGTACACCACTCATTACTGGTCTGGAATCGGACATAGATCTCGCTACTCTTACTTTATGGGATCTGTCTGAGAGCCAATTTGCGATCCATCTTGTGACATAAGGGTTTATGCCCAGGCTGGTGAGCTTATCAATAATACCTGAATGGGAATGGTGTCAAATGCTTCAGCAAGGTCAAGGTAAGCAGTGTGTACCTCCTTTCCCTTATCTATAGCCTGAGTTACTGTCTCAAAGAAATCCACCACGTTCAGGAGGCATGATCTACCCTTGACGAAGCCGAACTCTGTGGGGTCCAGCGACTGGAGGTTCCCAATCTCTCCATTTATGAGTTCCATAATGATTCACTCCATAGCCTTACAGATCAGACTGGTCAGGCTTATTGGTTGGTAGTATATGTAGTTCTATAAATCAAAGACATACATGTGCAGGATTAGAAGTACTTGATCACATATTTATACAGAATGAGGGAAAAAATTGCAGTTACACATAATTTAATTTAATTTATTATTGCATAAACTGAGTTACTGTTTAGATTATATGCATCCATTTTTGGTAAATAAATTATTGTTTGTGTAGGGCACATATGATCTTCTCCAACAGGAAATTCAAACCCAAACCCACCTCATCTCTCCATTTACTCCACTAATGGCACTATAACTGAACCAGTTAACCAAACACAATAGACAACAATCTAACATTTGATAAACACATATCACTCACAATTAAAAATATTCACATCAGACTTGGTGCACTATATAGGGCCAAACCTTACCTTACTCAAAATGCCAGACTAGCCACAGCCAGATCCTACCTCCTATCTACTCTCTTCTACTGTTCTCAAATTTTCACTAACCTGTGCATGCTTGATTTGCATCTACTTGATTCCTGCTATAATAAAATAGCAAAATTTGCTGCTAATATACCCAACAGGACCCATCATTGTATTGTTCTTCAAAAACTACACTAGCTCAGATTTCCCACTCTATTATCTCTCAATCAGCTCACCACTGCCCACTCCATTATCCACAAACCCAAAAACTGCCCTGCCCTCTCCAACCTAGTGCAACTAATACGAACCCCAGGACCCTTAGATCATCTGATAAACTTGTACTCAAGGTAACAAAGTCCCATAATTACTTTGGTGACTCCCTCTTCCCCTATAAAGTAGCCAAACAGTGGAACCCAACTCCCCAGAATATTCTAAAAAACACAGTTAGTCATAACTTCAAACAACTCCTCAAGGAATACCTTACTCAACAATGGCTATGCTCCTGTAATACTCCGGGCTAGCTTCTCTTGCCATTAATCAGCTATTCTTGTCTGCTATATTGTCCTTGTCTTACTTTTACCAAATGAAAATACCACAATGGTTCATTTAAGTTAAATAATGTACCTTATTGAGTTCATATTACTGTTTGTAGGAAGGCTTAGGAAATGTAATGTTTTTTTGTTTTACGTTCTCTTTTTGTAAATTGTGATTGTGGGCAACTGTTAAACTTTGTTGTATATTCTTTGTAAATCTTTGTAATAAGTTTTTTGTAATATTTTTATACTATTGTTATAGAGATTTTCTCCCCAGGTGTTCGCTGAAAGCGGGTTACTTGCCCAGCTGGACAGTGCAAAGTTAATAAATGTAAATAAATAATTTTTATGATAACAATTACTTAACTCAGTTCTTTGTTTCAAAAGTAATACAAGCATAGGTACAACATGGTTGATGTCTCAGGCAGGCATCACACCTGAGTTAAAGTGGAGGTTAGGGAAGGGAGGCTTGCTTTGCCAAGTAAATGACCAGTGCAAACTTTACCTAAATGAGTACTCCCATTTTATGCATAGATACTTCTAGTACACAAGTTTTACTTCAATAAAAATTATGTAAAATTGTTTTAAGAATTAAATGGCATATAATCTAACATGATGGACGGATTTTTTGTGTATTTTCTCTTTTGTCTCTTCCTTTTTTCTCTGTTTTTAGTGTTTTAATTATGCATTTCTTTCTCCTTTGTTATTTTGTTTCTCTTCTATTTATTTACAGTTTTTACTGATTCAAATCCTCAGGAGCAGCCCAGGCACATATTTCCCAAATTAGGGAATGCTCCCCCTGTGCCTGTCTGGAAAATCCTCACAGGGTCAGGGTGGTTGTAACTATCCTGCAGGCACCCTGGCACATATCAGCCTGGAAAGCCTCATTGAAAGGGAGCTATGGAACATGGTAGAGAATGTAGTAGAGCAGGTACTGGACAGTTGTATTCAGTCTGTTGAATCCTCTCTTCATAATTTTGAAGACATGCTGTCGCAGTTGGTACTGACCACCACACCACCACAAGGCACTACACCCTCAACTTCTAGGTACTGCACTGCACCACCATCTGGCAGTGGAAGTATTCAAGGCTCTGTGGCCTGGGACTCCTGCACTATTTCTTCCTCAGCCCTTCTTCCATTCTCCTTTGTCCATTAACCTCTTACCTCTTTTCCACTCACACTATTCTAGTAAAAAAAAAAGAAAAAATTGTGCCCTGCTTCTCCCACATCTTCCCGCACAAACTTTGATGTTTTTCTTTTGCGTTTCCCTCTTTGATCCTGCCTCTTTTTCAGTCCTTCTTATCTTCCCACTTTCTATTCTTTAACAAACCATCAGTGTGTCCACATAAGGATACCCCTATATAAAACATTATAAATCCCTTTATTTAAAAAAAATAAATAAATAAATTCTAAATGATTGCTGCAATGTTTGCTGCTTGTCTTACAGCTTCCAAGAAACACTGAGCTTAGCCATGCTCACCAGTGATACTTGAAAACAAACAAATAAATATGAAGCCTCAGGCTTTTATGTACTAATTCAAAAGTTTGTATTACTGAATTTTGCATGCCACTTTTGCCATACATGGGTGTGTCTTTAAAAATAGTTTTGCTTATGCTCATTCATTACAAATGACTTATGCTGAATGTATTTACATATCTGTCTAGTGATGCTAGTCACAGATTACTGGAAGGTATCTATGAAGTCCCAGACTATGAATACCAGTCCTCAATTCCACATAAATTTGCATTAGTAGTTTAATACATTATCTGGAAATGCATAACTACCATGAACAAATAATTCAAATTTATAAAATCAGTAGCTTTCTCTAAATCCAAGCTGAGTATAGCCATTTTATGACTATTAATATTTCTATAATTGTTAGGGTAATTATCATTTCTATATTATCTTTTGTTCATAAATCTTGTTTGATTATTATTTATTAAGCAGTGTATGTATGTTTCAACCTATTAGAACATATAGGCACATACATTTTTATCTACCTTAAAAAAGGATCTAAGTCTATATGAATTACATAATTTGGGAATCTTATCTTGTTATAATATGAGAGAGATAAATGAGTATGTCCAAAAGGGACATATCTACTTTACTTTCATTATGAATTAGATCTATCAATTTCTTAAAGAATGAGGTAAACTTTTCGGATAACATGGTCTATTTTTCAGACATTAGACCATCTAAACCCAGGGCTTTTTTTATTTTTTAAGTTCTTAATTTGTTCTTTAAGTAGTGTTATGGGCTTCATGAAAGATTTTATGTACATTTAATTTAGATTGTTTTTAAGTTTTTTTTCTGTATGTATGCCATCAATAAAATTTTCTTCCCTATTATTTATTTCCTTATAATGTTCATGAAAATATTCAGAGGATTTTTGTTATTATTTATTTTATTTTACATTTGTTGACTGGGCTAGTCTAGCTGGATACATGTCCTTTCTCAGTAGAGGCCCGGGGAGATAAGCTCCAAGACATGATCTAAATACAAAAGTTCAAGTTCAAAACAACACAGAAAAAATATTAATATACTAATAAAAATAGCAACTTTCAAAAAGGAAATAAAAAATCATCAACAATGGTATTAAGTAATTAACAGTACAGAGTTTGTAACAGGATATATTATTGAGGACAAAATTATTCCAAAATAACAATACTTTTGATGTGATCTGCATAAGTCACTAATCTATGTAAACTTTTATAATCTGATGCATATGACTGCAATTATTTTGCTAAAAATATTGCCATTTCATGATTTAAAATATGTTGATACTTTTTATTTAATTCTTCAGTTTGAGCAACATTGATTCTATCTCCTGTTTGTATTTCTTTTTAACTTCAAAAATTTAATTTTACATTTTACTCATATCTTCTTCCCATTTTTTTGCATCATGCTTTAATTTAACCAAGTAGGTATAGTTTCATATAGTCCCACTGAATAATGAGATCTGTGTCTTCATCTTTAATAGTTCTCACAAACATTTCTATTTCTCTATTTAAACAGTCTTTATCTTTCGATTTATTCTGGACTTTTCACAAAATAGACAATCATGCAAAACTAAAATGTATATCAGCTATTATGGCATTATGATCAGATTCTGGGCATGGTAATTCTTCTACTTTCTATATTTTATTCATAAAAGCTCTGGAAATAAATGCTCATTTATATTTGTCTGTGTTCCAAATGCATAAAATAATGTCTAAATATATATATAAAGTGTCTACCGCTGCAGGGCTAGCCACCCAATATTGTAAACCTTGGCTAAAGATGATTGTTACTGCAGAAGTGACACCCTGACCCCATGTGCAAAATGGGAAAAGGGGTTGAGAATGGATGGATGGATATATAAAGTGTCTGGTTCTGCAAACAGTATCAGGTCTTTTAGATCTAAATTTTCAGACCTTTTTTTAACCTCTTTGCCAGTGCAGTTCTTTTCTCTCCCCGAGTGCTTGTGTCTTTTTTGTCTAAAATGTAATTAAATTCATTATCTAGTGTAAAATTCAATTTCATTTTTGTTGTTTGTATTTCTAAGATACCTCCAGCTGTGTTTGTTCCCATATCTAGAATCCATTAAACATTGGCCGACATTTTATTTTTATTTATTTTTGTTATATAGTTATACATTGTTGGCTGGGCTTGTCAGACTAGGCCTTAGTAATTTTAGGACAGATCCAAGGCGATGTTCATACTAACTACAGTTTTGAAATTTGGCCAAAGCACAATGAACTTCCCCTACTTTTTTCTGCACACTAGTTTGTGCCAGACAGATGTCAGTGGTACTTGGGAAATCACAAGATGGAAGAAGGAGTAAACATTGTGTTTTGGAGAGAGAATCACAGAAAGATGAAATTCTAGTTACAGTGTTGAGAAGTGGAGGATTGGATACAGGGATGGGGAACTTAATGAAGGAAGGAGAACTAAATGAAGTTGAAAATATAAGCTAGAATACTGTGAAGGAGTGGCAATTGCAGGAGCAGTCTGATAATGAAGGTAATACAGTGCCAGAGAAGAAGATTACAAAGGCTGAAAGTATAAATGAATGCTTGGTTGATGGAGTAATCTGTTTTATTAAGAATATGCATCTGCAGCTGTGTATTGTGGATGGCAGAAATGAAGTAAAGAAAAAAAACATATGCAGGTGCTGTAAGTCAAGGAACAAGGACCAGTATACAACATGAAGAGAGGCATTTGTCAGTAGCAGAAGTGCATCATCTTCAGAAAAAAACAGTGATAAGAATAAGAACAAAGATCACTACTGCTACTAAAAGGTATGATGGTATGGATGCTATTATTTCGCCAATCTTCAAACACTGGACCCCACCCAGTTTGGGTTTGTGAAGAGCCGATCTTGTCCCCTGAACCTGATTGACTTCTTCAAATCAGCCTTCAGAGCTGTAGATGAGGGTAAGGTAGTCCACACAGCCTATCTGGACCTTACCAAGGCCTTTGACACCATCCCCCACTCTGGAATCATCGATAAACTTACTAAGCTGGGCATTAATCCCTATGTCACTTGATGGGTTGCCAACTGGCTTACTGACAGAACCCACACTGTAAAAGTAGCTGACTCCAAATCCAGCTCCAGACAAGTGACAAGTGGAGTACCTCAGGGTTCAGTCCTGGGACTGCTCTTGTTTGGCATCTACTCCTCTGAAGTACAGGCCAACACTAAGAGACTCTGGCTAACAAAGTTCGCAGATGACTGCAAACTGGGAGCCATTACTGAATCCCCAAATAATGTGGATACTCTACAAAAGGGCCGTACAGAAACAGATGCTTGGTGCTAGAGCCATGGGCTCAAGCGCAATACCAAGAAATGTATAGTTATCCCCTTTGGGAAAAACATGTACCCGTGAATTACCGGCAGTACACTAAACACAGAAAGTGTGATAATAGACTTAGGAACACAGGTGGACAGTGGTCTCACCTTCAATAACCACATTTCCAAAACAGTCAGGAAATCCTTCTATGTGGCACACCTCATCACTAAGGGCTTTTCAATCCAGAATAAAGGAGGTAATTGTCCCACTGTACTCATCCCTCATTAGACCCATTATAGAATACAATGCCCTATTTGGTATATATCTCTCAAGACATCTGCAACAACTGGAAAGGCTGCAGAAATACCTCACTAAACGAATCACAGGCCTAAAGCAGACACCCTATGCTGACCACCTTAAAACATTCCAGCTATACTCTGTCACATAGCGTCTACTCAGAGGCAATCTCTGCTTAACATACAAGGCCATATCAAACCCAGAGCTGTTGGACATGCTACACTTAAAGAAATCCCAATCCCTCAGAGCCACACATTCCAGGGATCTAAACCTTGTCATCACAATAAACAAAACATGCTGGAGGGATAGATTCCTGACCCAGAGACTCCCCAGATTCTGGAATAGACTGCCCATACATGTCAAGCAGAGCGCCTCCTTGGCCCTCTTCAAAAGGAACCTTGACACTTGGATGGGAGAAAGGAAATTCACCCTGGGTATCACGTCAGTCACCCTGCTCGACAGGGGTCCAGGGAAGTAAGTAGTGTGGGAAGAAATAGCCAGGGAATTGTTATGGCTAGGCTTATATAGGCCCTAGGGCCAATAGCCTAGTACCAGCCTATGAACCTATAATAGGATGTACTTTAAAAGATATAATAGCAGAAAAACATTCTGATACATTGGGGTCAGAAGATTTTTGTGAAGGAAATGTTAAGACTTTTTCAAGTGCAGAACAATTTATGGGTGAAACAGAAAATAAAATATAACATATAATTTTGGAAAGACTTTATTTTTCAGAACTCACCCTCTGTGTCCAGCAGTATCACTTGCTCTCCTCAAAACAATATGAATTCTGACCTAGACAAACTGCTATGATAGCACTTTGGTCCCTAATGGATGACATCTTGCTAAACCTGATAGTGACCTCCTTACAGGTGACCTATTTATAGACCTGGCAAAGACAATTGCCCTCACTAGCCACAATCTTCTCCAAAACAAGCTAATTGAAGTTGGTATCAGTCCAAACTCTGCTTGCTGATTTAAAAACTTCCTCACTGACTAAAATAGAATCTTTCCAATCAGAATCTGCACCTATTTTCAAAGTACCACAACAATCCATTCTTGCCCCCTCATCTTCTCAATATTCATTAACAAACTTATATATGACCTCTTCCATCTCCCACTTATCCTCTATGCAGACAAAGTGGTCATTTACCCATCAAGTTACTCTTACACCAACATTCAATGGCAACTCCAGTCAGACTTGCATGAACTCTAGCAATGGCTCATAAACCATAAATTAATCCTCAACTCCACCAAGACCGAAAGGACACTTTTTGGAACTGCACAGAAAATTCACAAAGCAACTTACTCTTTAACTATCTTTGACCTAAACAACCATACCATACAGACAATTGACACCTCCAGATATCTAGGACTATGGCTTGATCAGTGATTAAACTTCTATTTCCCCATAGACAAAGTGAGAGCCAAAATAAACTCCTTCCTCTTCTGGGCAAAAAAGATCTTCCCTTTTCTATTCCAACCAGCCAGAGCAACCACTGGCAAAGAAATTCTTATTTCTCGACTTGAATATGGGCTCACAGTTTTAGCTTCTCCTCCAAGAAAAACATTCTTACACTCCAGACTATCTCTAACAGCATCTGCTTATTCATTACAAACTCACCTTTCTGTAAGCTTCAATGTATCACCTTAGAAAATGCCAAATGGCTATTCATTAAACAATGATCTAAGATACTTTTAGCATCCCAGCTACTCCATCTCCACGCATTTACTCTCCTAGCACCTAGACTTAAAGAAAAAAAGAATCATCAAAAAAACCTGTGACAGTAATCGTAAGCCATACCAACTATCACTACCCCTAGAATTGCACGTGTTTTCTCCTCTCAGGCACCTACTCTTTGGCAAGCTCTCCCCATTGACATTAAGGAAATTAGTACTTATTCTAAATTTAGAATACAACTCAAAAATTACTTCTTCAGCCAAAGCAAATTTTCCTGCTTCAACACAGGACATATCACCTAACTATTTCCTTTATAAGATGCCTCCACTCTCAAGATTCACTGAAGATTGACATACTTTAGTAACTAAAGGATATTCTGTACATTGCACTATGCTTGTTCACTGGAATGTGTATACACATTTTTTTCCCTGTGTAATTCTTTGGAACTATTCTGTTATTGCGTACTTTTCTGTGTTTTTTTTGTTTGTGAAATGTTTTGTACTTCACCTGGGCTGAGCCTGAAGTTGGTCAGTATTGATCAGTGCACTACGCCAGTTATATATAGACTTTGGCTTGCAGCTAAATAGAAAGCTTGTGTGTGCAATTCAGAACTTCAGAGATGGAGGAATTTAAACTTAAAAATATGTGATAAAGTGCATGCCACAAAGAAAATGTATGATAACAGAAATGCATGGACAGGGGATGAAAACTGTGGTTTACACTAGATATTCATGATGTAAATTACAGTATTTTTCAAATAATATAATAATAGATGGAAACATAGCAACTTTTAGGTAACAGGGCCAATAAAATGCTCTCTTTTATTGTGGCGATGCAACACATTTGATTTAAGAATACACAAAAGGAAGACATGGACAAGGCCATACCATTAGAAACTTTAAACCATTTTGAAAGAAATGTAATGATCTGGCCATTTTTTGGTTTGGCTGTCCTGTGCCAGAAAAAAAAAATCAAGTACATAAAAAAGGAATTGTGAGAGAGGAAAGACAACATAAGGACAGCAATATATAGGAAGAAAGTGAAATGGCTAATGTAAGAGAGGAAGAAAGGGAAAAAATATAACTAATCAAGGGGACAGAATAAAGGTAGAAGGGATTGATATGCAAACAGAAAGTAAGTATGATGGGTTAGCAAATGAAGAAGAAAAAGATGGTGACTCAGAAAAGGGGAAAGAACAAGAGCAAAAACAAGTAAAATCTGTTGAAGGGAGAGGGTCTATATTAGAACATCAAAGTTCAAAAACTTCAAATGTTCTAATATTGAACCCTATTCAGCGAAAGCTAAAAACATTGAACATACAGAACAGTGAATTTTTTCCTAGGGAAAAAAATTGCTGTTCCAAAACACATACACACAACACAAGCACACCAAACAAACAGCAATCCACACACATACACCTAAAATCTTACACCTAACCCTACACTAAACTATCCACTTACCTTAACCCAAACCCTAACCCTAAGGTCTGTTACTATCACACACTCTCCTCACCCGTGCCCTAACCCTAACTCACCTACTCCGCCCTAACCCTCATGTCCACACAATTGCACACTTACCTGACCCACGCCCTAATCCTAGCTTACCTAACCCGCCCTAACCCTCACATCCACACAATCACACACATAACTAACCCACACCCTAACCCTAACTAACCTAAGCCGCACTCAATCACACACTTACTTGAACTCAACCCATAACTTTCCACCACATCACTGAAAATACGGAAGCAACAGAAACGGACAACCAAATTCTTTCCCTAGGAAAAAATTTGGTTTTCTGTTGCTTTGATATTTTCAGCTTTCGCTGAATAGGGTTCAATATTAGAACATTCAAAGTTTTGAAACTTTGATGTTCTAATATAGACCCAAAGGGAGAGTGTAGTGGGGATGACAGTAAATGATGCAAAAAAAGGAAAGTGATGATTTATACACTTTGGGAATAAATGTGAACAGCATAAGAAATTAAGTGAGATATTTAATGGCTGTTGAATGGTGCAAAAAGAAAAAGATGGTTACTTTATTTTGCTGGGTGCAAGATGTGTTAAACTAGAAAAAAATAAAAACACTAAAACTATATTTGGAAAAAAGATTATATGGTCAATGGGATATGAAATGCATTATGGGTTAGAGGTGTTAATAAGAGAAAATGAATTAAAAATATGTGTATGAATTGTGATACCAGAAAGGATGATGATGATGTGTGATTTGAGAAAAAAATGAAATTGTGTGAGGTTAATATTAATATACATGTACACAAACATGTCACTATGAAAAGTGTTTGAACAATTTAAAAAATGTGATAGAGAATATATCAATGCATATGATCAGGGACTTTAACTATAAGGTAAGAAATTAATCAGGAAAAAAACACAAGAAGTAAAGGTCATAAATGAAGTGATGTGAAATGGAAACTTGAAACTAGGAAGCAGAGAGTGGGAGTACTTAAGGAGAATTTGTAAAACAGACAAATTATATTATGTAATCAGGTGACATGAAAGAAGTGGCAGATGGGGTCGATGAAACAGATTTTTCAGATCTTAGGGCAATATATGCTGTATTAAGTGATAATGAAAAAAAGGAAACGGAGAAATTTTTACTCTGAAGAAGTCCCAGTTACTTGAGAGACAAAAGCCCTTACTATTATTTTACAATTTTTTTGCATTACTTTCACTGTTCATAATTTGCTTTTTTGTTTTTGTCTTTTCTTCTCATTGAAAAATATAAAATGTATGAGGAAAAATAAAGAAAAAATAATGAACTATTGTGGAGACAAACATTTTTAAATGGAAATAAGCGAGAGTTTTCATACTCTTTAGGAACTGAGGTAAAAAGGAATGTGGTAAAATGTAAACAAGAAGAAATTATGGCAATAGTAGAAGCAGTTGTAGAAACAATGTATACGAAGAAGTTGAAAGGGGAAGGTAAAAAGTAAAAAACATTTTGGATAGAGCAAAACATAATTTAGAAGAAAGAAAAAAATTAAATGACTGGAAGATGTTAGAAAAGAAGAGAAGAAAGAATCAGCAACAGGCTTAGATGGCTTGAGTTATGACTATTATAAGAGTATGAATATAAGGAAAAAAATCAGTATTTGTGGAAATACTGAATGAATAGTTAGAGGTGGGCATAGAAGATAAAGCAATAAATTCTTGGGTGATTATATTTAAATGAAAGAAAGATGACAGAAATATTAAGAATTGGAGGCCATTAACCCTGAGGAATGCTGATCATAAAATTCTTTATGAAAGTAATACAAAAAGGAATGGGGATCATACATTTTGAAAGAAGTGATAGACGAAGTGGCATATAGTGTAATGGTAATGCAAGTGATAGAAATGTAATAATAATAAAATAACAAATAAGTGCTATTTTAACAGAGAATACATATGTATGGCTGGCATAATATGATGTAGCAAAAGCATTTGTTTCAGTAAGTTATGAGGCCATGCATGATATTTTATGGGATTATCAGTTTGGGAAAAATAATAAAATTATTAAAATAGTGTACAAAATGTCTTGGGTAAAGGTCATGGTAAATGTTTGTTCAGGAAAGAAAAAAATGGACTTCCAAGATGGCTGCACATTGAGTAACATCTTAATTCTGTCTCCCCCAGTCTGAAAACAGAAACTTAGCAGAGAAAGCCGGTAGACCTAGATTTCTGGGTAACTGACTATTAAGTATACTGCCTGGATGCCAGGAAAAAAGGAAGTATAAAGGACCTAGAAGTAAATCATCTACAAAAGGTAAGGAAAAAACATAGACTGGGAGTAGTACTGCGGTTGCTCAGCAAGAAGCATTGCAAGTTCCATACATGACTTCCAGTAACCTAAAGGAATATATAAAGCAGCTGCACAGAGAACTAGTTAAAACAGAGTATTTCAATACAAACAATGAAAAGCTGGAAAAATGGAAGAAGCTTTAGACAGATATTCAAATAAGGTGACAGAACTGCAAAACTCAGAGGTTGAAATGAAGAAAAGGCTGGTTGAATATGAGACTGCACAAGAAGAGATGTTTCAAAAATAATAGAATTAGAGGACAGAGCATGTAGGGGAAAACCTGATATTTTCTGCTGTAGTAAAGAAGCTAGAAGGAACAGACTATATTTATTTTATGATCACACAAATAAGCAACTGGACTAGTATTCCACAACAGGAATTGTTAATTGAAAGGGCACATCATGTGCATGCTATAAATCTGGTTATTAGAAAACAACTTAGACCTTTAACAGTAAAGATGCAGTCTTATCAGTAGAAGGAAAAGATTCTGACAAAACTGTGCCAGAAGATCAAGGTACTAAAAGTGGGACACAGTAGAGTATTTCTGAAGAATGAATACTTCATTGTACACCAAGCAGAAGAGGAGAAAACACATCCCATTATTAAGGGAATGTTGAGAAACAGGCATGAGATTCAAACTGCTATACCCAGCCAGCTTCAAAATATTTTTCCCTGGAGGGATAAAATCATTTCTGATGAAGTACATGCTAAGGAGGAAATACAAAAGTTTGTCCAACAAAGGGTGAGCTGTGAAACAGAATGAGATTCTGTTTTGTGTCCTTCTGGTGATGAGGACTACATAAAGACTGAGTCCATGAAATATTTCCCACTGTTTCAATGGAAAATGCCTGAGAGAAGGAAGAAAACATAAAAGTTGACTAGAAGAATCAAGACTACATTGGATTTGAAACAGATACAGGGTTTTGGAGATGGTGATGATCAGAAATAAAGCTAATAACTTGGAAATTGAGAAATGTTGGGTGATAAATTTGGGTGATCATGACAGAACAAGAAAATCTGAAAATACTGGACTTCCTTGGACTTTGTTAAACTTGTAGGGGACTTTAAAGCATATACCCTGCTTCATATTAATGTTTGGAGAATACAATCAGTAATAAAAAAGACGTTATAACCTCCCTGTACTCTTCCCTCATCAGGCCAATAATTGATTACAATGTCCCTTTTGGAATGTACCTTTCCAAGCACCTGGAGCAATTAGAGAGACCACAACTGTTCCTCACAAGGAAAATTCAAGGTCTTCAGCATTTGTCCTACATGGATCATTTGAAATCACTGTCACTTTATTCTGTTTTATGCAAACTACTCAGAGGTGATCTCTGCATTGCATATAAGGCAATATCTGACCCCACTTTATTAGAAATGCTGCATATCCGCAAGTCAAATGTTACCTGGGTTACTCACTCTAAAGACCTTAACCTGGTATGTGACATTAATAGAACCTGCTGGAGAAACAGATTTGTCTCCCAGGGGTTACCACACCTTTGGAACAGACTCCCACTTCATGTCAAACAGAACACCTCATTGATCACATACACAATCTGGATGACTGGATGGGTAACTGTAAATTCACCCCAGGGGTTCCACCTGTGTCCCTCTTGGGGAGGGGCAATAGGTACTGATCATGAAAATAAGGGTAAAACTTGGTTAGGCCTGTAAGAGCCCTAAGGCAATTAGCCTAATAACTTCCTGTGATCCTACGATCTTAAGATCCTGGACCTGCTCATGCCAAAGCCCTAACTAACTCAACTTCTCCATTTCCCTCCTCATACCCCTGTACTCCCTCTTCTACTCTGCTTATTATTCCTTACTATCTCTAACTGTCCTAATATGTTCTAATTTACTCCACAGCTACTGCCTGCACCTCTCTACATACTCTGTCTAACTTCAGTCTCATCTGGTAACTAACACCAATTGCTCCTAGCAACTTTTCTCTCTCTACTACACACATCATATGTTAATGTTCAAGATACATAACCTAGATATATGTGTTACATCCAATGTATTCTTATACATTTTCTTATTACTATAATACAGTTGTTTTTAAATTGTAAATTGTAATTTGTTTTATCTGTATGGGGATTTTTCCCCAGGCCTCCACTGAAAATCTGCTTCTCACCCAGTCGGACATACCCAGTTAACAAATGTCAAAATAAAAAAAAACATACATACATACATAAATAAATAAAATAAAATAAACAAACTTGGAAACTGACAAATTTAGGGCTAGAAAGCAATAATTATACTTGTGAAACATGGCAGAACAAGAGGATTTGGAAATGTTGGATTTTCATGGACTTTATTAAACTTGTAGGGGACTCTAAAACATTCACCCTACTTCATGTCATTAATCTTCAAAAAAGTACTTGGGAGAGGGGAATAGGAGGGAGAAAGTTAACTGTAAGTAAAAAAAAAATCTTAATGGTACTACTTTAATGGTGCATGGCTTTCTTTGCACACTCTGAAGTAAAGTTTTGTTTTTCAGTTATTTTTAAATGTAATGGGGACACTAATATAAACAGGCGCTTTTTTCTCCCTTATTCTTTTTCTTTGTTCAGTTTTAAGAAATATAGGCACTGCAACGTAAACAAAAAGAAAAGGAGGGAGAAGAAAGGTCTGGTTAAGAGAGCATGAGAAAACAAAAGTTAGTGTGATTTTTCTCATGCTTGCATAGGGGAATGACTGGGTCAAGGCCCTTGGCTTTATTCAGTAACAAGTTTTAACAGGAAGCATGCAAATTAAAAAGAATATTGAATATTATAAGACTTTTTTTCCTGGTAAACAATGTATTCTTAGAAGTTTTGTGTCTGGTGTGCATGTCCCTAGACGACAATCTGATAAAGAGAAATAGCTTGGAGAAAGTGTCTACTGAATGCATGCAAGTGTTTTCTCAGCTAGAAGTGTTACAAAGGTGAGACAAAACCAGACAGCACTTTCTAAAAGCACAGACTGTACCATGCATCTTTCTGTTTGGTTAACCCTAGTCTGTATATGTGGCTATCAGTTTAGAACTTTTGTTCTTATTATGAAGGTAAAACTTCAATTTTTGAAGATGTACACAGTTTTCTGTGTTATTTTTAAGTCAGTGGGTTTTAGGGGGATTTTGGAGAGTGTTTATTTTTGAGAGATTTAAAAAAAACAAAAGTTTTGTAAGATATGACATAGGCTCAAACAGATATGACAAGAAACAGCTGTATAAAAGACCAAGTTGCCAAATAATATATCCATATAACATAAAAGTTGGAACTAGACATTTTTAAATAAAGCAGTTATACATAAAAGGTGGGAACAATAACCATATAAAAAATTAAGTTTGGTAACAAACACATTTTTCCAGGGACATCTTCAGAAGGGGGGTTAGATAAATATATTAGTGGGAGTTAAGAAGGTGGGGGATGAAAGGGTTAAATGGGAAGAAAGGATGATTGGGAGGAAATGAGGTAAATGGGGAGGGGCTTAAGAGGTTTAGGCAAGTGTAGCTGGCTAAGGGGATCACATTTTGGCATGAACTTGCTAGGCAAGCAGCACGTCCAAGATGACCTGTAGGTACTGGACTTAGCAGGTAGGCCTTGGGTCAGTAGTGGTGGCAGTGGGGAGGCATTCGTAGGTACATAGGGTCGGTAATTATGTATATCTATTTAGATATTTCTCTCTCTCTCTCTCTCTCTCTCTCTCTCTCTCTTGCTGTTCTTTTATGGTAGTGTATTAAATTGTGAGATTTCAGTTAGTTCTGACATTTCAGGTAATTTCAGTAGTTGGACTGTGGGTGGATATGTGTGGTTGAGGGTTGTGTGTTGGTGCTATGGTTGTGGCTTTTATGTTCTCGGTGCAATTTTATTCTAGTTGTTTAAAGGGGATGCTGGATTGTATGGTTTGGGGGTATTCACTCATTGGTATTTTCAGTAGCCCCCTTTAGAGTGAGTTGTCTGCATGGGGCCTTCTTTAGCAGGGTTACAACATATAAATCATTATGTGGTAGTAAGCGTTGTGATAGTGGAGCAGTGCTAACAGTTCCTTTCAGCTTGGACAATATTCAAATGGCATAGGTACATTTCACAGGCTGTGAGATTGTTGTAACTAATAGGTGGTTACTGCACAGGTGCAGTATGGTATTGACGGCTGTGGTGGATGGAGGCATTGTGTGGATGCATGTTGTTGTATTCCAGGCCAGTTCAGAGGCTATAACTGGTGTATATATATTGTTTTTTTGTATTACACATTAATAAAAAAAAAAGCAAAGCTGAATGGATTGAATTCATGTTTGATTCTGTAAAATGGTTGCATACCATAAAGGGTTCAAAAGTGCATGAGTAAATGTTATGAGCATGCCATTCTCTTGATAGATTGTCACCTGGTAATGCTACTTAGTACACTAGCAATTTCTCAGTTGGCAAACCAGAGAAGATACAATAATAAATAATGACAGACATGTGAGTTACAGAGTTCTGCTGCTGGGCATATTATCGGGGATAACAGTCACTTAACAGTGTCAGTCAGTTGAGCTACACTTCTCATTCTTTGGGTTCAGATCAGACCATGTGTAAACAGTCTGGTTGCTCTCCGAGTTTGAAAATACACAATACCAATTATTTAGTCAGAAGTCACTTAGACAGTGCCAGTCGCGGGCATCAAATTTTGTCCAAGTCAAATGCCATCATGACTTTACCTTAATTAATTGAAAAATATGGCTGCATTAGGAGCCACATAAGGCTTGCATGGTTTTGTCTGGATTTATTCCAGTAAGAGGTTGAGAGATCTGGAAAATGGTGTCCTGTAATTCTTTAGGAGGTGTACTGTGATTGGTTGTTTCTCTAGCACCCCATCCCCTTTTCTCTTGACAAAGCAGTCGTTGGTGGTGGTAGTAAATGGGATAGCATGGAAGGGTTATCTCAACAGTACAGAGTTTCTCAGCATGTCCACATTTTGCCTCGTATTTTAGTTGTTTACCCAACTTTTGGAGTCAGCAAATTAGTGTTGAGTCATTCAGACCAAAGTTAAGTTATTTTGTGGCTTGCTTGTGATGCAGAGCAGTGTTCACAGGCTTCCATGCTGGTCTCGGTCTAGTTTTCCCAGTAGGTGGTTTGGGGCTGTGATTAGGATGCTTCCCCTTAAGCCACACATTATCAGCTTGCTTTGTTCCTTGGCTTACAGGGGACAGGTGTGTTTGAGGAGAAGTGGTCACCAGTAGCAGTTCGCTGGCTGAAGGGCATCTGTTGGTAACAGTTGTGCACTGGGCATGCACAGTGTGGTCTGACTGTTGGTTAGGCATGCTTGTTTGGCAGGCACTTTGTTACCTATGGGGGCTGGGTGATCTGTCTTTTCACAGATGTACTCCACCCAGGGATGAAGCCTTTGAGTATGTGTTACTGGAGAAAGAGGGAATGCATTTCTTACAGGCAATGGCACATAACCACAATACCAGTAGTCATTAATGACTGCATGGCATTTATCCCTCAGCCTTGGTTATCCATCTGGGTTAGCCAACAAGTAGGCAAACTACTTGTTATGAAATTCTGGTTGAATAAGGGGCAGCATCGGGCTTTGTTAGTGAAAAGACTTTTCAACAGTTTATTTACTTATTTAATTATCTGTTTGGCAGCCCATTTATTTTAAACATGGTTACCGGATGATGTCCGACTTGAAAAGTTTCAAGAAGAGGGCATACTAAGTGCATTTCCTCTGATATTAGAGAAGCGTATGCCATGTTTTACAACACAACACACTTACATTATTAGTGCACATAAGAATACAAATTTTAGATGATGTGCAGGGAGTCTCTGCAGTGTGGGATGTGTTTTATTTTAACTTAAGTTGCTCCCTAGGAGCAACATAAATTCAAATGGCAAAGCTGTAATTTAGATTATACCTCTCAAGTGTATCTCATTATGATGAACATACCTCATTTGGGGTCTTAAAAAGTTCATGTTCCTTGAAGTTCCTCAATGTTCCACATTGAAATAGTCTGTCACACATTCAGTGTTAGGAATTATGACCTTCCTAGTTGAAGTTGTTTGTAAGCCATTATTATGTGTTCCACATTTTGCCCATTTGTTCCACATTATGAGGGCTAGTGTTCCTCATTTTGGAGATGGAAAGTTGAGAGCTATGATTTAGGTATTTGTTAGGGATGCCTCTTCCTCCTCTTTTTTCCCCTTACTTACCAAGAAACATGAATGTATGAAACTAAACTCATGCTCTGTCATTTTAGAACCTTGCTAAAATCAACACAAGATCAAGTCAACTTTTAAAGAGATTGCTCTAGTGATAGGATGCTAAAGCAATAAAGTGTTTTGGGATTATGCCAGACACTCACACAACTACTAGGGAGGGTTTTGGGGGGGTTAAGTTTATAAGAGTAACAGTTAAAAATTGGGCCTAGTTTGGTCCTGCGTCCCACTGTTCATTATGCATTTGTTCCAGACTTCATGCTTCTCTTTGGTGTGTGGAGGATTTGCATAGTAACAGTTGGCTTCTGCACATGCGTGCTATGGTAAATTTTATTTATTTATTTAATTTATTTATTTTATTTTATTTATTTATATTTGTTGACCAGGAGTGTCTGACTGGACGTAGGTCCATTTTCAATGGAGGCCCGGGGAGAAAAGCTCCACAGTTAAAATAAACAGACAGTAGTTACATTGGATTGCATAGCAATTAACAATTTACATAGCAATTACTTACAATATATTTACAGATGAAGAACATAGTACATCAGTAGACAACTAGAATCTTTATCTGTGAAGTACATAACAGACATTAACAAATGTTACAATAAGAAGTTCCTGCTGTATAATAAGTACTAGGCTTATGAGCATCTGAGCTTGCTATAATCAAGGTAGTTAGTGGAGTGGAAAGAAAGGTAGTCATTGGATGGGGTGGGTGATATTAGAGTGGGAGTTGCAAGGGCATAGCCAGCATGTTTTTAGGTGTGCTTTTAATAAAGTTTTGAAGTGGATGCATGATGGTATGGAGGTAATTGTGGGTGGGAGGGAGTTCCATAATTTGGCTATGGTGCAAAAGAATAGTTCTTCACCAGCAGAGTTATTGCTTTAGTGATCTGCAAGTGTTTTTTGTTGCTGGATCTTAGTGGTCTGGTGGTGAGATAGGGTTGGAGTAGATACTGGAGGGATGGTGCAGAAGACTGGGTTAGCTTTATACCTCTTAGCTGTACAGATTCTGCCTCATATTTTTGGTCTGTTCCTCATAGAATCTGTTTTTGTTCACCAAATACAGGGATGATCTTGAGGACTGAAGGCACTAAATAATGTCAATAGTACAAAAAACCAGTAGTACAAGGCGACAGAACAGTATCCTCATAGACTAATTTCCGTACTGAACCAAAACGCACAGCAAGCAGTATACACTTCACCAGGCTGAGCCAAAGCACAGAATAGGTAGTTTTCACTTCGCCGATTAACAAATACAGTCTCATATAAATAGGCACAAGGCAATCCTCACTCGATGCAAAAAATGTAGATTTATTGGACAAATGAGTAAAATGGCAAGTGCTTTCACCCGAATGGGCTTCTTCAAGCCAATATAAAGCAACACTTTTGAAACAAACTATTTATGCTGTGAAAAGTTGATATCATTTCCTATTCCCAATCAATTAGTCAACAATTAAAAATTAAAGAGCAAGTAGTTCTTGTTCATTGCATACTCATTGTTAAACATCAAGAACTTTATAAAACTAATCCAATATCTCTAAAAATATATTTAAAAACATAACTAAACTAAAAATACATAACAATATTATTAAAATACATAGATAATACAAGCCTACCATAAACAAAATAAATAACATATTATATATAAAAACTAAATCTTAATTCGCCTGCTTTTTAGCATAGGTCTAACAGGTACTCTATCATTCAAGCCTGGCTCCTTATCTGCCCTTAACCTAACAATCCATTTAGCCTCACACTGTTCAGTAAAATTGATCACATCACCCCTTCTTATTGAGGGTGAATTCACTTGTATAACAAGAAACTTAAAGACATGCTGTTCAGATGTCTCTATGACATGCTTAGAAAGGGCATTCTTATCAGATTTAATATGAATATTATATACATACTCTCTAACCCTGTCTCAAAGCCTACTATCTGTCTTGCCCACATAAAAAACTGGGCAAATCATACAGCGAGCTAAGTAAACTATATGCTCCGTGTTACAATTGGCCTCAGCATAGAAATGGTAACACTGTTGACTCACAGGATGTACAAAAGTTGCAGTGCTATCTATAAAGCAACAAAAATTACATTCCCTACAAGGTCTAGTAGTGGATTTAAACCTGTATATATCACAATTATGTCCATTGGGGTAACATAAAATCCTATGCAGATGTATGCGATTCTTATAAACAAACCTGGGCGTATCACCCACAATGTCACAAATCACTGGATCAACAGTTAGAATGCCCCAATGCTTAAAATAGATGTTTCTGATCTCATTTACATCCTGTGTGTAATAAATAGAGACCCTAGTATTGTCCTTAAATTTCATTGTTCTCTCTGCTACACTATCACTGTGTGTTATCATAACATCCCTGCTCATAAAATACGGTGCTGCCTGATCTCTCCTCAGTGCATCTATTCCACTGAAGCCCTCTCTAATCTCTTCTACACTATAGGCCCTATCAAGCAATTGGTCATGGAGAGTAGTCAACTTATTTTGAAAACTAAGTTCAGTAGGATTAAGGTGGGAAACCTGCATCGCCTGTTCTTTCACTATGCTCCTAAATACAAAGTTAGGGTGCATACTACCTCTGTGTAACAAAGAATTTCTATAGCATGACTTACAATAGACCCCCCTGTTCAATAGTCCACATGGAAGTCTCTCAACAAGTACATCCAAAAATGAAATTGATACCAGTGAAGCACTCATGGTAAATTTAAGGTATGGTACCAAAGAATTGACTTGTCCTAAAAAACATCCAGATCCTGTTTATTTGCCGTCCACACCATAAAGAGGTCATCTACAAACCATGCATAAAGCCTAACATGTTTCTTAAAACTCTCCATTTTAAATAGACTACACCTCTCCCAATCTGCCATCACCAGATTGGCGTAGCTATTGGCACAAGAAGTGCCCATAGCTACGCCATCCTTCTGAATGTAGACCTTATTATTAAATATAAAAATATTGTGGGTCAACACTATGTTCAAAAGCTCACACAGAGAGTCTATAGAAGATGCTAAAAAATTTTAATCTAATTCCAAACACCTGCTTATACATTCAATGCCTTCATGATTAGGAATCATAGTAAACAATGATTGAATGTCCAGGGTAACTAACCAGTATGATAGATCTACAGGTAAAGGTGACATATTATCATATAGCATCAAAATAAATTGTTTTCTATCTTTTAAAATGTGGCCATATGTAGCAACAACTGGTCTAAGTCTACTTTCCAAATACAGGGAGATCGGCTCAGTTGCCCAACCTCTCCCTGCAACAATGGGTCTCATTGGTGGATTGGAAGGATGTTTATGGATTTTGGGCATACCCTGTATACTTGGAATTAATGGATTTTTAACCAGAAAGAATCCATATAACTGGTCATTAATCATCCCATTGCTAGCTAAACCCGTTAGGGAGCGGGAGACTTCATTAATACACTTTTCTACATGGCTAGATGATATTTGATCATAGAACCGGAGATCTCTCAACATATTCTCCATGCTCTCAGCATAGTAAGTATTGTTCATCACCACCACCGGTCCCCCTTTATCCGCTGGTCTAATAATCACATTACAGTCACATCTTAACATCTTTAAAGCTGTTCTCAACTTCGGGTTTAAATTACCATACCATTTCCTATGTCTATTGTTAAAATTACTTTTATGTAGCTCTTCCTCTACTAACTGGGAAAATGCATCAATTAACGGATGTAATCTAGGGACATATTCACTTGGTTTTCTCAAAGTCCGACTCTGATCTATATGTTCACTATTGCCAAAATCAAATTTCAATTGGATATTGCGGGCAAAAAACTTCACGTCCATAACGGAATCAATGATATCACTTTTAATGGACGGTATGAACATCAGGCCCCTATCTAGAACTTCAATTTCATCCTTATCCAAGGGTCTATTAGAAATGTTCCAAACTAGAGATTTGTGGTTTTCTCCCACATCTTTTTCAAGGTTGGGCCCACATATTCCTCCTCCAACATCCTTCTCTTCTGTCTCCCCCTGTTCATGGATCTGTCCCTGCCTCCCCTCCTAAACTCTTGTATGGGGAAAGGGGCAGGTCCATCCAATGCTGATGATTTCTGACCAGACAAACTATTGGTCTTCTTCCTAACTGAACCATCAAAAGTGACTACAGTACTGCCTAAACAGGACTGAATGTTTTTATCTTCATCTAACTTCAACTGATCAATGTCAGCATCATCACTAGAACATTCAACGACAGATGCCACAACCTGAGGTTGTGAGGTATCACTCATAGTACCCTCATTATGTACTAAAGCTGTTGTAACAACACTATTGCAATGTGATAAAACACTCTCTGTCACAGATGACATGTCATTAACAACGCTCCCATTATTAATAACTTTAGTTACACTTTTTGTTTTCAACACTTTCAAAACAGTTTTATCAAGTCCATTTCTTTCAAAGTCTGTCCTCGGCCAAGTAAAGACATGGCCGTCCCTGAAATCAATAGTGTCTCTACGAATCTTGCTCTGTTTCTGCTCGAGCAATTTTTTCTCAAACAGGTAGATGTTATCTAACAATTTGTCAAAACCCTTGTCAACAACAGCAGATGGAAAAGTATCATAAACAAACTGCTGCTGTTCTTTAATACGAGCTCACAGAGCAGCTTCTTCTGGATGAAAAAACTCACTCAATAATGTCATGTATCATAAACTAGTTGTTGCCACTTATAAAGCAAATCAGGGAACAGAGTACTTGTAGTTGGCATCTTAAGTATCCGTAGTCCCCTCGGAATGATTTTGCGACTAATACAAACTTCAAAGTGCTGACGCCTAAGCTGTATCCTCTTCAATTTCAAAAAATCCACCTCTAGTTGATTCATTAAGGTAGATAAATCACAGCAATTGGCTATTGATGCTGCATCATCCTTTGCACTACATATCACATAATAGGCTAATAACGGATTCTCTTCACCTGAGACACAGTTCTCAAATCTATTCAGGTTCTGGGCACTGTTCATGAAGTTATCAGGATTATAAGGTAACTCAACGCTCTGTAACGTAGGTTCTGCCATCACTATTGGGTAGCAATATAATAAAATAATCAGTAAGTCAAAAAACGCTACCCAAATGTGAAAACTCCTGCATAAAAATATGAAAACAATAGTACAAATAAACAGGAGTACAAGGCGACAGAACAGTATCCTCATAGACTAGCAAAGCGAAAAAACGGAGACAAGTACAAAAAACAGTACTACACCAAACCAAGTTACTTGCGGAGGAAATAAGGCAACAAGCTCTTCTTTTTTACTGCTTTAATAGTCCACAAAGCCACGCCAACACTACAACCAGGAACACAGCAAAATCCACAGCAAAATCCAAAGTACATAAACGCCAGACCTATCCACTGCATTTTCGTTTAGGTCACTTCCTCGGATGCAACTGAATACATACTGTGCTTTCTGATCACCTTAAATACATACATAAATCACCATAATAAAATAATTAAGTAATTAAGTAATTAAACAATCCTCATAGACTAATCTCCGTACTGAACCAAAATGCACAGCAAGCAGTATACACTTCACCAGGCTGAGCCAAAGCACAGAATAGGCAGTTTTCACTTCACCGATTAATAAATACAGTCTCATATAAATAGGCACAAGGCAATCCTCATTGAAACATTGAACCTAGTTTACGATACATGACATTACTCAATGAGTTTTTTCGTCCAGAAGAAGCTGCTCTGCGAACTTGTATTAAAGAACAGCAGCAGTTTGTTTATGATACTTTTCCGTTTCAGGGACGGCCATGTCTTTACTTGGCCGAGGACAGATTTTGAAAGAAATGGACTTGATTAAACTGTTTAGAATGTGTTGAAAACAAAAAAGTGTAACTAAAGTCATTAATAATGGGAGTGTTGTTAATGATACGTCATCTGTGACAGAGAGTGTTTTATGACATTGCAATAGTGTTGTTACAACAGCTTTAGTACATAATGAGGGTACTATGAGTGATACCTCACAACTTCAGGGGAGGCAGGGACAGATCCATGAACAGGGGGAGACAGAAGAGAAGGATGTTGGAGGAGGAATATGTAGGCCCAACCTTGAAAAAGATGTGGGAGAAAACCACAAATCGCTAGTTTGGAACATTTCTAATAGACCCTTGGATAAGGATGAAATTGAAGTTCTAGATAGGGGCCTGACGTTCATACCGTCCATTAAAAGTGATATCACTGATTCCGTTATGGACGTGAAGTTTTTTGCTCGCAATGTCCAATTGAAATTTGATTTTGGCAATAGTGAACATATAGATCAGAGTCGGACTTTGAGAAAACCAAGTGAATATGTCCCCAGATTACATCCGTTAATTGATTTGTTTTCCCAGTTAGTAGAGGAAGATCTACATAAAAATTATTTTAACAATAGACATAGGAAATGGTATGATAATTTAAACCCGAAGTTGAGAACAGCTTTAAAGACATTAAGATGTGACCATAACGTGATTATTAGACCAGCGGATAAAGGGGGACCGGTGGTGGTGATGAACAATACTCACTATGTTGAGAGATCTCCGGTTCTATGATCAAATATCATCTAGCCATGTAGAAAAGTGTATTAATGAAGTCTCCCGCTCCCTAACGGGTTTAGCTAGCAATGAGATGATTAATGACCAGTTATATGGATTCTTTCTGGTTAAAAATCCATTAATTCCAAGTATACAGGGTATGCCCAAAATCCATAAACATCCTTCCAATCCACCAATGAGACCCATTGTTGCAGGGAGAGGTTGGGCAACTGAGCCCATCTCCCTGTATTTGGAAAATAGACTTAGACCAGTTGTTGATACATATAGCCACATTTTAAAAGATACAAAACAATTTCTTTTGATGCTATATGATAATATGTCACCTTTACCTGTAGATCTATCATACTGGTTAGTTACCCTGGATATTCAATCATTGTTTACTATGATTCCTAATCATGATGGCATTGAATGTATACGCAGTTGTTTGGAATTAGATTTGAATTTTTTAGCATCTTCTATAGACACTCTGTGTGAGCTTTGAACATAGTGTTGACCCACAATATTTTTATATTCAATAATGTCTACATTCAGAAGGATGGCGTAGCTATGGGCACTTCTTGTGCCAATAGCTACACCAATCTGGTAATGGCAGATTGGGAGAGGTGTAGTCTATTTAAAATGGAGAGCTTTAAGAAACATGTTAGGTTTTATGCATGGTTTGTAGATGACCTCTTTATGGTGTGGACAGCAAATAAACAGGATCTGGATGTTTTTTAGGAAAAGTCAATTCTTTGGTACCATACCTTAAATTTACCACGAGTGCTTCACTGGTATCAATTTCATTCTTGGATGTACTTGTTGAGAGACTTCCATGTGGACTATTGAACATGGGGTCTATCGTAAGTCATGCTATAGAAATTCTTTGTTACACAGAGGTAGTATGCACCCTAACTTTGTATTTAGGAACATAGTGAAAGGACAGCTGATGCGGGTTTCCCGCCTTAATCCTACTGAACTTGGTTTTCAAAATGAGTTGACTAATCTCCATGACCAATTGCTTGATAGGGCCTATAGTGTAGAAGAGATTAAAGAGGGCTTCAGTGGAGTAGATGCACTGAGGAGAGATTGGGCAACACCGTATTTTAAGAGCAGGGATGTTGATAACACACAGTGATAGTGTAGCAGAGAGGACAATGAAATTTAAGGACAATACTAGGGTCTCTATTTATTACACACAGGAAGTAAATGAGATCAGAAACATCTATTTTAAGCTTTGGGGCATTCTCACTGTTGATCCAGTGATTCGTGACACTGTGGGTGATACGCCCAGGTTTGTTTATAAGAATCGTATGAATCTGCATAGGATTTTATGTTACCCCAATGGACATAATTGTGATATATACAGGTTTAAATCCACTACTAGACCTTGTAGGAAATGTAATTTTTGTTGCTTTATAGATAGCACTGCAACTTTTGTACATCCTGTGAGTCAACAGTGTTGCCATTTCTATGCTGAGGCCAATTGTAACACGGAGCATATAGTTTACTTAGCTCGCTGTACGATTTGCCCAGCTTTTTATGTGGGCAAGACAGATAGAAGGCTTCAAGACAGGGTTAGAGAGCATGTATATAATATTCGTGTTAAATCTGATAAGAACACCCTTTCTAAGCATGTCATAGAGACATCTGAACAGCATGTCTTTAAGTTTCTTGTTATACAAATGAATTCACCCTCAATAAGAAGGGGTGATGTGATCAATTTTACTGAACAGTGTGAGGCTAAATGGATTGTTAGGTTAAGGGCAGATAAGGAGCCAGGCTTGAATGATAGAGTACCTGTTAGACCTATGCTAAAAAGCAGGCAAATTAAGATTTAGTTTTTATATATAATATTTTATTTATTTTTTTTATGGTAGGCTTGTATTATCTATGTATTTTAATAATATTGTTATGTATTTTTAGTTTAGTTATGTTTTTTAAATATATTTTTAAAGATATTGGATTAGTTTTATAAAGTTCTTGATGTTTAACAATGAGTATGCAATGAACAAGATCTACTTGCTCTTTAATTTTTAATTGTTGACTAATTGATTGGGAATAGGAAATGATATCAACTTTTCACAGCATAAATGGTTTGTTTCAAAAGTGTTGCTTTATATTGGCTTGAAGAAGCCCAGTTGGGTGAAAGTGCTTGCCATTTTACTCATTTGTCCAATAAATCTACATTTTTTGCATCTAATGAGGATTGCCTTGTGCCTATTTATATGAGACTGTATTTATTAATCGGTGAAGTGAAAACTGCCTATTCTGTGCTTTGGCTCAGCCTGATGAAGTGTGTACTGCTTGCTGTGCGTTTTGGTTCAGTACGCAGATTAGTCTATGAGGATACTGTTCTGTCGTCTTGTACTCCTGTTTTTTTGTACTATTGTTTTCGTATTTTTATGCAGGATTTTTCACATTTGGGTAGTGGTTTTTGACTTACTAAATAATGTCAGTTTCAGACATTGTATCCTTCAGGAGATACATGCTGGACAAATCTTGTTCTAGTGGTGTGTGTTTTTTTTTTTTAAGAGCAACACTTAAAAGCTGTCCTTATATTGGGTCTTGTCCCCCATTGTGGAATACTTTGTCATACCTTTCAAGTGTACAGATTTTCATAGAATGTCCAAATTTCACTTTACATTTGGGTTTGTTTTTTTCATAGAGTTGTATTTTTGGCAACTGGTGAAAAAGCATTAAAGTCTAAAATTAGAATAATGACACACATTTGAGTTTCTCACTTTACACCATTCAGAGGATAGCTCAGCCCCTCTTTTATTTATTGCTTGTGAACACTTACTGCTCTAAGAGGTTGAGAAGTATGGGCTTAGTCCACATTACCTGGGCTAAGAGGTTGAGAGGTATGTGTGTTTTTAGAGCATTTACTTGTGTCATTGCTTGCAACTTAAGGTGGAACAAATCGGCAGAATGTGGTACACATACTAATGACACAGTTTGGCTCCACAAAAGGGTTGGTAAGTTGTCCCACTGACATCCAGGTAACCTCAGATACTGGAATCAAATTAGATTATATTGCAAAAGAACTGTGCAAACTGGATCCAAACAAAGCACAGGGAGGAGGCGGAATAAGTCACAATGACTTGAGAACACTTAAGCAAGAACTTACACTGCCATTACATCAATTATTCACTGGGTCATATAAATATAGGGAGATCCCTCAAGATTGGAGACATGCACTTATTAAACCTGTCTTTAAGGGAAAGGAGAGTAGGGCAAACCCAGAATCATATAGACCCTTAAGTCTACTTTCATTTTGCGGAAAAATAATGGAGAAGATAATACTGGATAAGTTATTGTCAGAACTGGATAGGTTGGGACTTGAAACCATATATCAGCATGCATATGTTGAAAATAGATCTATTACCACCTGTAACATGATGTTCTATAACAATATAATAACATCTATGAATGAAAAATTGTTCTGTGATATGATTTGTATAGATTTAACTTCAGCATTTCACAGGGTCATGCACAAAACACTGATCAATAAATTAGTACAACTCGGTATTGATGTAGTGTTGATAAGATGGATAGCTGCATGGCTTACAAATAGGACATGGCAAGTATCACACACCAAATGGACAGGTGAAATCCTTTGTTATAGTCAAGTGGTCCCACAAGGCTCTGTACTAGGCCCTTACTTGTTTAGATTGTATCTCTCAGACCTTACTTTTTCATCTGAGGTGTTCTACAATCTATATGCTGACAACCTGAAATTTGGTAAACTGATTACAAGGGTTACAGATAAGGCATGTCTGCCAAATAATTTGACTAAATTGACCATCTGGGCACAGGAGAAGAATATGTTAATAAATACATCAAAAACTAAGCATATGAGATTTGGGAGACATAAACTAAAAGGTGAATATGTAATACAGCACGCAGTGATTGGAACTGAGGACTCATTTAAGGACCTGAGTATATGGGTAGATTCAGCTATGAGTTTTTCTAATCATATCAACCAGTTGGCTAATGATAGTTATAGAACTATAGGTTGTATAAAAAGATTTATAATGTCTAGGAAATCAAACATAATGAAGTCATTGTTTGTTAGTTACATTAGACCCAAACTAGTATGGCATAACAATATGGAAACCCTGTTGGAAACCAAGCATGAATAAACTGGAAAAAGTACAGTGGAAATATACTAAGGGCATCCATGGATATGAAAATCTAAGTTATTATGAATGACTAAAATATCTGAACTTGTACAGTGTCTCTTACAGATATTTAAGAGGAGATCTTATTCAGGTATATAAGGCATTTAGGGACAACTACCTCTGGGAATGTTTGGGGTTATCAAAAAGTACTAGAGAATCATCAGATATCCTATGTAGAAGATTCTATAGGAATGAGAAGTGTACTAATTGGTTCTCTGACAGAGTAGCTGATGCTTGGAACGGACTACCAAATTACATTAAAGCAAGCATTAGTTTAGATATTTTTAAGAACAGCCTGGACATTTATTATGGGAACAAGTGTTTTGGCATATTGGCAAGCTAGAAGGGCTTTAATGCCCATGCTTGAAACATTTGTATGTATGTATACTATGGCATATTAACAATTTCAACTTGGAAGGTGTAGCAGGGTATAATAAAAAAAAGGAAAGAAAAAGAATTGAAGGGGAGCCCTAAGTCATAACTACACTGGGAAGAGTTGATGGGGGAATATAATTGTGGGTTCCATTGATGACACTCAGTGTTAAAATATTTTGGTTTGTGGCAGTGAATTTACAGTTTCTTTTCTTTTACAGATCAATGAGGGATGAGCACACAGTGGACATTGTGCCAGTAGCTAGAGTGATAGGCAATGAAGTTGTAAAAGATTGTGTGCAGAGTTGCATCAGTCGCTGACCTGAAGGTGATGGATGCTGCTTGGCTGGAGTGGTGCACAAGGAGGGCACAGGTGATTTACCTTTAGGTGCTCATTAATGCATGTCAGGCTTGTTGCAGTTGGGAGTAGTATGGTGACAAGGGAGGCTGAGGTGAGTTACAGGCAGAGTAGAGCAGGTTCACGGGGTTGTTTAGGAGGAGTTGGAGTTGTCCACAGTTGTCCAGTTGGTGTGGTGTGCAGTCACAATACAGTTATTATGGGTCAGATTTGGGGGGGCATGGTAGTTGGGTTTGAGCTTTTCTGTGGAAAGGTTAAGCAGATGGGTTATTCAGTGGCCAGTGCTACTTTGATTGGATTTGGCATTTGTTGGCAGGTAGTCAGAAGGATGTATGTGATCAGCTCCCCTTTATGGTTATGTGAACAGCTGGACAGAGCATTGTAAGTTGGGGAGTGGGGTTCATAAGTTACTGCAATGCTTTCACCAATGGATGTCTTTTGGAGAATGTCATTGGGTGTTTTTTTTTTTTTAGGGTTCATTCGATTTGCATCTCGGGATATTCATTGGGATTTGCATTTGTTACAACTGTGACAGGAGGTGTTGAACTGGGGGTATACTTTAGGGGGTTGGTTTTGGGGTTTGGATGGCAGGAAGGATGATTGAGGTATCTTGAACATTTTGGAGTATAAATTTAATCTGGTGTAGGAGGTTTATCATGTGATCGACTAGTTTAGCAGGTGTTTGAGATTAGGGGTGACTTCAGTTGTGTAAGATAGCCATGAGATGAGTTGCGTTGGCTGTTTGTGGAGGTGTATCATGTTGTATTAAGGTTAAAAGCTTGCTGCATGAGTTTGGGGTATCTCTATAAGTCAAACATATGGTAGGGCAAGGCTAGCTTACTTTGGTGGATTACAGCAGTCGATGGGATAAATCTTGTTGGAAAGATTTAGTTATTTGACAGGCTTGGGTGCAAGGTAAGGTAGTTCAGTTGGTTGGGACGATGTAGCTGTGAGTACTTCAGTTGCATGGATGACAAGGATAAGTGAATTAATTTTGTTAGTGGTCATTGGTTTGACGGTTCGGGGTGGGTTGAGAGGGAAGATGGACTGACTTTGACTGTTGTCAAGAAGGGTTCTGATGCGGGGATTGGTGTTGGGATATGGAGCTCAGAGGGTTACAGTTATGTGGCATTTATGTTATGTCAGTATTTAGTTATTCCAAAAGTGTTTTGAGGGTCAACAAAGGCTAAGATGGCCATTATGTGCTACTCTTCTACTGGATAGTTGGAGGGATGGCCAGACTGCTTTTGGACTTTGATACAGGGCTGCTGTTAGGATGATGGTAGGTAATTGCCCTTGCGTGGTTTCAAGTGGCATGGGTTTAATGTTTTGGTGTTGCCTATGGCAGGTAATGTCCTGCGGCTCATCACAAAGTTAATATTGGCAGTTGGAATGAGTTAGAAGTTAATTAATATACAGAAGTTATGCAAAAGTATGGTTATTATTTTAGTATTGGAAAAGGAATCATTGGTTTAACTGTTAGTCAAGTGGTGGCTTTTGGTGCTCATATGACAGGATTTTGGGGTGGCTGATAGGGATCTAGTTGGGTTTAGAGAAGATACATACACCGAATGATGTTTGGCTGAACCACCCCTCCCCATTTGGGTGGTTAGGTTGTTGAAATTCTGGTAGGAGAGAGAGGGAATGTTTAAGTGATAAATATGTGAGTGGAGGTAAGGATGCTGCTTATTTGTTTGGAGGTGTAATTCAGTAAATGGTATATGAAGTGAGCTGTTTGAGGCTGCTTCATAAGTAAAGTAAGTGAGTGGAGGTATGGCTGCTGCTTACTGGGTCACGATGAGTGAGGTCACGCTGTCAGTAATAACATTACATGGATGTTTATGCTGTGATTAAAATCAGCTATACTATGTTCAGTTGTAATTAATAAATATTGGTTATTAAAGCTATGTTATGGAAGTTTAATAAAGGTCGTCAAATGTCATTCAGTGTGATGTGTGTTTATTGAAGGGGAGTGGGACAAATGAGGTTTGGTAACAAATTAATTTGTCTAGGAACATCTTCAGAAGGGGGTTAGATAAATATATTAGTGAGAGTTAAGAGGGTGGGGGGATGAAAGGGTTAAGGGAAGGAGGAATGACTGGGAGGAAATGAGGTAAAGGGGAAGGGCTTAAGAGGTTTAGGCAAGTGTAGCTGTGTAAGGCGATCACATTTTGGCGTGAACTTGCTAGCCCCCCTTTTTTGGTGGATTGTTAGGGATTGTGGTTATTTTATCAGTTTGGGTAGGATGCAGCAGAGGGACTGGCTTGCCCTCTTTTGTTCCCCCTCTGCTGTTGGATGTTTAAGTGATAAATATAAGCTAGCGGAGGTAAGGACACTGTTTATTTGGTTGGAGGTGTAATTCAATAAATGGTATATGAAGTGAGTTGTTGGACACTGCTTCATAAGTAAAGTAAGTGAGTGGAGGTATGGATGCTACTTACTGGGTCAGGATGAGTAAGGTCAAACTGTCCTGACTTATTTGGTTGGATGTGTAATTCAATAAATGGTATATGAAGTGAGTAGTGGGACGCTGCTTCATAAGTAAAGTTAAGTGAGTGGAGGTATGGACGCTGCTTACTGGGTCAGGATGAGTGAAGTCATATTGTCCTGATTAACATTATGTGGATGTTTATGCTGTGATTAAAATCAGCTATACTATGTTCAGTTGTAATTAATAAATATTGGTTATCATAGCTATATTAAGGAAGTTTAATAAAGGTTGTCAAATGTCATTTGGTGTGATGTATGCTTATTGAAGGAGACCAGGACAAAATGATGCTTTCTGTAGTGGATTGCACTGGCATGCATTTATATTCCAACTAAAACTGCTATAATGGAGCTTATGAAAATTCTGGGAGAAATAATCAGCTTTCAGCAAGAAATATTACTTATATGTGGAGACTGGAATTTGGTTTGTAACAGTGAAGATGTGTCTGGGCGGCCCAGAAGGGAAAAATATAACAAAACAGGGCAGCTTTTTTGAAGAAATTTATGAAAATCTGTATCATGAAGATGTGAATTCAGTACTAGGAGTTCAGAGTGAAGTTACATATTATTTTCCAAGATCCAAAAATAGGGCTAGGCTAGATAGAATTTATATTTTACAGGAACACGTGCCTTTAATTGAAGGTCTTGAAATGCACCTGATAACTATTTCAGATCATGTGCCAATAATAACTAAAATAAAAATATAGGGTAATGTAATAAAAATGAGACACTGGTGCTTTCCCACCTATCTATTGAGAAGGGAGGAATTTAAGGAATGGGTTTTGGAAATTACTCAGCAGCTAACATAGAAGATAGATCTTTCCTCTGAAAATATAGCTAGGGAGTGGGATAAAATTAAAGTGGAGTTCAAAACTAGGGTGAAAATAAAGGAAAAGGAGATATGGTTAATAAGTAACAAGGATTATTTAGAGGGACTGACAAGTGTTAAAGTATTGCAAAATAGTGGGAATCTCACAGAATGAGAAGAAGAGCAACTGCAGAATGCTAAATGGAAAATAAGGGATTGCCTGGATAATATGCATGAGTTTAGAAAGACTGCTGTCAAGCAACTGTTTTTGATAATAACTCTAGAGCACAAAAAATTTAGCACAACAACCCAAGCAACAGAAAGGAGAAAGGGCTGTCACCAAGCTTAGGGAGCCTATAACAAGCAAGATAGCATCAGATCCTCTAGAAGTACTAGACATATTTCAGAAATATTATGAAAATCTGTGTAAAGCAGAGAAATATGAAGTCAAGAAAAGGTGCAAATGGCAATGTTTATGGAAAAATTAAATATGCGAAGGTTAGAGGTAGATGAGGCTTAATTACTAATAGTCAGGATAGGATGAGATGAGATAAAAATGATGCTGTATAACCAATCTATAAGAAAGTCCCTAGAAAGAGATGGTATTCCTGTGGAAGTTTGGAAGCTAGGAGATAAAAAATGATAAAGATCTGGAGGGCTTTGTTTAACAGTATTTTAAGAGGAAGAGAAGTGCCAGCATCCTGGAAAAAAGCAGTGATAGCTGTAATACCTAAAGAAGGTAAAGATCTATTATATCCAGCTTCTTACAGGTCCATTAGAATATTGATCCATGATTATAAAGTGTTTCATGTTTATGTCTATAATGACTAAAAGAATGGCAAAATTGATGCCAAAATTGATAGATATGGATCAGTGTGGTTTTGTGGAGGGGAGGCAAACATTTCATAACATTAACAGAACACTGATGATCCAGAGGGAAGCAGAATGTAAGAAAGTACCACTGGTTTTGGTGTGTCTTGATGCAGAGAAAGCATTTGGCAGAGTACGCTGGGACTCCATGAGCAGGGCAATGGAAGTAGTTGCTTTCCCTGAGAAAATTATAAGGTTGATTAGGAGTATGTAAGAGGGATTGGAGGTGAAAATTAAAGTGAGCGGGGTTCTCTCTGATAATTTCTGCTTGAGTAGAGGAACCAGGCTGGGGTGTTCTCTTGCCCCTTTGTTGTTTGCATTATATTTAGAACCATTGACAAAGAAAATAATGGACTCAGAAATTCCAGGATATAATTGGTATGGTACTCAAGAAAATCTGGCTCTATTTGCAGATGATATTATTTTATACCTGACAAAACCAGGAAGGGACATTACAGTGTTGTGGAACATTTTAAAACAGTTTCAAATCTACTCAGGATACAAAATGAATGAAGCTAAAATAAAGGCAATAGTGGTAAATTATGTACCCACACACAATTTGGTCCAACAATATCCATATTTATGGGGACATGATAAAATTAAGTATTTAGGAGTATGGATTAAAAATAACTATGTTTTGGCAGCTAAGGATATGTGGGGGGAGACTAAACAAAAGGTAACACAAAAATGGAGAAACTGGAAGCTTCTCTGGATACAGATAGTAAGGTACAAGCAGTTAAAATATTTTTAGTCCCTTTGGTTTTATACACATGCCAGGCATGTTTTTATCAACAAGAGAAGAAGTTATGGACAGCAATTGAAAAAGATTAAATTCTTTAAACCTGATTAAAATCTTTAGAGAGATAGAATGATATTGTAATAGTAATTTATATATATATACATATTTACTTATTCATATATTTACTGTTTTTGGTTTGTATTATAATAATATAGACATTAATGTGATTACAGCATTTTTTACACATACATACATACATAATTTTAATATATACATTTTATACATTTTCATGTTTATTATTCCTAATATGGAAATTATAAATAGATCTAACATGAATTATACATAACATTATTTATTATGCAAAAAATCTTTTAATATAGTCAATATTTATTTGTTCGTATACTTATTTGCATAACTATACATTATATGTGATTGGATATAATTTATGATTTTAAGTTTTTACTTACATAGAATGTATTTTGGTTGTGAAATACAATAAGGTTATACATTTTAAATAAGTTACAGTATACATATTCAGAATAAACACATACACTTTATATTTTTCTATCATAGGTATGACTATAATATATTATATTTTAACATACTCAGTGTTTATAGACATGTATTTATCTTTTTCGTTATGAATTGTCTGTTTTTTAGAGGTTGGTTACTTTAAGGAATGTAGAATGGATTAATTGCTGCAATGTATTGCATTACTGAGAATTTGTATTATTTAAACGGCAGGAAATGACGTTATTCCTGTTTGAAAAAGTTTGGCACAGCCAAATGAAAGCGCTTACAAAACTGTTCGTTTGTATTACCATTAGTTCTATACCAACAATTACTGGTTTTACACTTTGTTACAACTCAATTTGGAATTTAATAAATCATTTCTTCAGCCTGTTCAGATTGTGTTTTTGGTATATAATTAAAAGTGAAAAGGGATGATGAACATACAGGGAACAAGCTCATGAAACAAGTAAAGGCTGGGATTTTGGATGCAAACCATTAAGAAGAATGGCAATAAGCATACAGAATATTATATTCATAAAGTAGCAGAAAGTATTTTAAGAACTATGCCAGCACAGGAATGGAGAAAAGAGATTCTACTGATGGGGATGACTGCAATTAGGGATACAGGCAATAAACAAGCGGGGGTTGGAATTTACTGGAGAAAGACTGGCAAAGGATCCAAGGTACTGGAGCAAATAACTTGAAAGTGATAGGTAATAGAATGGGAAGACACCAATAATTAATTTGGACTGCAGGTTAGAGATTGCCTTCCCAATCAAGGACTGATACCAGAGTATAGGCAAAGAGAAAGAAATATGGGGATCCTAAATGAAACACCAGCACTGGTAGAATTTTTAATAGAATCTAGAACAGAAGCTGCAGTTAAAAAAGGAATAATTAGTAGACCATATAAAATATTGCACAACAACTATAAGAATCAATCAGAGGAGCTTAGAAAGGATTGGGAAGAGAGACATGGTAAGCAATTCACAAAGAGACGATGGGGGGATATATGCATATTTTCCAAATATAGGATCTTTGCTTGGAGGTGTTTACATAGGTATATAAAAATATGTATACCGAGAGAGAGAAAGATTTACTAGAAATCAAATACATTTAATAGGAATCAAGTTTGACAAAACCAGAAAGGTAAATAAAACTATGGAGAAAAATTCTGGATGAAATAAAGAAGTTAGATGGTAGAAAAAATTTTATTTAGAAAAAGGTACATATTATATATATATATATATAATATATATATATATATGAATAGATATATATGGATAGATATACATGTATGTATATATGTATAGATAGATATGGATATAGATATATATATATATATATATATATATATATATATATATATATATATATATTTATATGGGTTCCCTACGTTAGAACGAAAGCTCGGAAGATCGACTCTGACATGCCCAATGCCAGAAGACCGACGGAGCAATTAACCCACAACTCGGAATCCCGACAGCGAAAACACCGACATGGGAAATGTGTGGGCGTGACTAGGTAAGTGTGTGATCCTTCTACGTGGCTCATCTCATCAGAAAAGGATTCTCATCCAGAAAAAAAGAAGTCACTGTTCCCCTCTACTCATCACTCATTAGACCCATTATAGAGTACAATGCCTCTTTTGGTATGTACCTCACAAGACATCTACAACAACTGGAAAGACCACAGAAATACTTCACAAAGAGGATTACTGGCCTCAAACAAATGCCCTATGCAGACCGTCTCAAAAAACTACAGCTTTACTCCATCGCATATCGCCTACTCAGGGGCGATCTCTGCCTAACATACAAAGCTATGTCAAACCCAGAGCTGTTGGACATGCTCCACTTAAAGAAATCCCAATCCCTCCGAGCAACATGCTCTAGTGACCTAAACCTTGTCACCGCAATAAACAGAACATGCTGGAGGGATAGATTCCTGTCCCAGAGACTTCCCATACTCTGGAACAGACTACCTATCTATGTCAAACAGAGCTCCTCATTAGCACTCTTCAAGAAAAATCTTGATGATTGGATGGGAAATGGGAAATTCACCCCGGGGATCACTTCTGTGGCTCTGCTTGACAGTGGCACAGGAAAATAATTTTCTTGGGTGGCGAAGCCAGGGTACATTTTTAGGCTTGGCTTGTATGGGCCCTAGGGCTGATAGCCTAGTACCTACCTATGAACCTATGAACCTAGTGAGGGATTTAGGGTTAGGGTGCGTGTAAGGTGTGTGTGTGTGCGATAGTGAGGGATTTAGGGTTAGGGTGCGTGTAAGGTAAGTGTGCGATAGTGAGGGACTTGAGGGTTAGGGGCGGATTAAGTGAGTTAGGGTTAGGGTGCGGGTAAGGTAAGTGTGCAATAGTGACGGACCTTAGGGTTAGGGTTTGAGTTAAGGTTAGTGCATAGATAGTTGTGTGTAAGGTGTAGTGTAGGTTTTTAGGTTGTTGGTGTGCTTGTGTTGTGTGTGTGTGTTGTGTGGAACAGCAAACATTTTGTTTTGTTAACTGTCAGTATTGTGGTTTGTCAGGCATGTGAACTTTCATGTTTTTGCAGTTTCGTTCTTGTGGTGTAGATGTTGTGGGTGTCAGTGTTGTGGACTGTCGGTTTAAAGTAGTAGACCCATATATATACATATATATATATATATATATATATATATATATATATATATATATATAAATATAAATATGGTATTAATTCTAAATTTCAAACTTTCAAAATGTCGACTTTCTTATGGTCCAGACCATCAAATTGAAGTTTTGAAAGTTCTAACCATTTAAATGGAGGTTCCTGTACAGTGTGGAACAGTATGTTTACCATTTTTCTTGTTGTAGTGCGATCTCAGATTTGGTATATTTAATCAGAAGGGAGTGCCCCCTCAAAAACAAAAAAAAAAAAAAAAAAAAAAACATTTTTTTGTTTTTATTTTTGTTTTATTTAAATTTTGAAATTTCAAAACTTCGATTTTATGTCTTGACCATAAGAAAGTAGACATTTTGAAAGTTCAAAATTTAGAAGTAAACTCATGCACAAATATATATATATATATATATATATATATATATATATATATATATATATATATATATATATATATATATATATATGGGTCTATATTAGAACATCAAAGTTTCAACACTAGAAAAAGTTTAACCCTGTTTAATTGGCACTGCGGTATGCGCACAATCGCGCAAAGCCATGCAAATGTGGATTTTAAACAGGGAACTTCAAAAGAGCTAGAAATGGTCCAAAACAACCAATTACTACAGCTCTTGTGCTGTGGTCACTCCTTCAGGGACAGATAGGTTGCTCAAGGCTCCCCAATCCCACTGGTGAGCAAAGAAACTTCCTTCTTATCCAAGTAAGGTAATGGACAACACAGTAACTACACCACAGCCCAGAATACAGCAAAGCCTGTAAACTGGTCTAAACTAGTCGAGGAGAGGCAGGAAAACAAGGATTATTTTTTTGTTTTTTTTGTTTTTAGATAGAAAACACCCAGAAATACAGAAGGCAGCAATAAATCAGTTACACAGGCTAGCACACTTTAGTGGGCAGCCTCAATAGTTAAATTAAACAAACAAACAACAGATTTTCGATTAATTTTCGACCAGGTAAAATTTTAATTGCAGATACTATAAAATGCAGCAAACAGTTAAGAAAACAATATAAGCTTGTTTAAAATAAGCAAGAGAAGGTATTCCAAGTAAAAAACAGAAAAAATCAAAATTGTGAAGAGGAAGAACTGGGCATCACCAAATTGGGAAGGTCCCTACCAGGTGCTTCTGTTGACACCGACTGCAGTCAAGATTGCAGAACAAGCTTCATGGATCCATCTGATACTCTGCAAGTTAGTGAGAAAGTTCGAATTGGGTAAAGGTCTTACCTCTCCACTGTGACCCTAAGCACAAAAGTCTGGCTACAAAGGGGGGCAGATCAATAGGAACTGCTCCGTCTCAAACCCAGTGAAGCAATCATCGGTGCTAAGGTCCTATAGGGAAGAGAATAAGATCAAGAAAACCCCAAACGTGAAAATGATTGCACGAAAGAGAGAAATTGCAGTGGTCATTGTTTTCCTGCTATGGCCATTTCTCTTCTCCGCCACATCTACTGAACCAAGCAAGCATGCGGCATGTCATCCGGCCTTCAACACATATCAGGCTATCAAGTACGCATATGCAGATACTTTTAATGTTTCAAATTGTTGGATTTGTACGGCCCTACCCACTGCACACGGGGGGGTTACCGTTAAATCCCATCCCCCTGGGAGTAAATGAAACCTGGCATAATTTACTTCATGAAACAATGAATATAGTGTCAAGAGATAAGATAGCACTACAGTTGTTCAAGTGAGAAAATGGCACTGTGTGCTTTCAAAAGGAGGGCATGATTCAAGTAGGTTAAAGTATGTGCAATATTACAGTCCCCTATCGATGCTTTAATTCAACTAATCGTTGTAAAACCACCTATGAGAAATTCATCCAAGAAATAAATCTAACCATCGACATGTCCTTAAATGGGACATCTGACCCCAATCGAGGCTTGCTTTACAAAATTGACACAAAATTGTTTCATGCTGGGCAGGGTTATGTACACAGCAACATCACCACTAAAGTAGAAAACTGTTATTTTGTGTGCAGAAGAAAAGCATATAAATGGCTACCAGAAAACTGGTCTGGTAGTTGTTTTTTGGCTACCTGGTTCCAGCTATATGACACGTGCCAGCCCTACCCCAAGGGAAGATCCGGAACATTCAAGAGATCAAGGAACCTGCTAATCTGATAGGCAAAATCGATGCATCATGGATATATCATCATGATCTGGCTCACGTCAGTGACAAAGGACTATCGCACATGGACCTCAGTGACGACATCATATCTTGGGCCGGCATAATACCTCAGTATGGAGCAGTAAAATCAATTTGGGAACTGAGACAGTTGTCCAAGCTGCTTGAAACGCTGAACAACGCAACCTTCTCTGCCCTAAAATTGGTGACAGATGAACTGACAGCTATGAGAGCAGTAGTGCTTCAGAATCGTATGGCTCTCGATTTCAACCTGGAGGCAAAGGGAGGTACTTGCGCTTTAATCTAGGAGGAATGCTGTTCGTTCATTCCAGACAACAAACACAAAATAAATAGCAATCTCTAAGTGATTCAGCAAGTATCTGCCTTGACCAAGCCAGGTCAAAATCCTTTAACAGACTTTTTCCAGAGATGGTTTGGGGGATGGGGCAGTGTACTGATGAATCTGTTGATCGCCATTTGCGTTGGAGCAGGGATATTGATGTTTTGTGGATGCTGTTGCGTCCCCTGCATGCGTAGACTGGTAAAAAGCACTATCGATGCATCAGTCACAAAAACCTTGTACCAACAAAGTACTGAATATGAAGAACTACTAAAATTGGAAGCGGAAGAATTGTTTTCTTGAGCCTAAGCCAAATGACTCTCTGACTGCAAGGCCCTGGATGGAAATGGTCAAGAGATGAAATAGACTTGTTTTAGACTCATTAAACAATAAGAATAAAGTATTAAAAGGGGGGAAATGTTAGAGAAATGTACAAATTGTATAGTTTACAATTCTGCACCTAAAGGGTTAAGAGTTAATACATATATTCTATGTAAAACGTGTAAATACTGGTGGTCTCTGTAAAAGCTGCTGACACCTGAAAGTCTGTTGTTCTTGCTATGGAATGTTGAGATAGGGGCCTCACACTAGCAACAGATAAATGTTGTGCCAAGAAGAGACAGTTAAAGGACCATTACTCAGAAACTGGGTTTGACAGGGCAAGCCCTGTGGTCAAGCTAAATTCTGAGAGATGGTTTTGTAAGTCAGCAATTATCTGATAAGCACCTGCTGTGTACGTGCAAAGAACTGCATAAAAGCAGCAGGCTGAGCTATTGAAAATCAGACAAACCTTGTACCTACATGCTTTGTCTCCTTGATGCAAGCAATAAAGGATGCCTTGCTGAACCTTACGTAAATTGATATTTGTATTTTCTTTAACAGCTTCAAATATTAGTTAAAAGTGAGGATGCATCAGGGATTTTTAACAAAATTAAAACACTTAATATTGGCCCCTCATCACCACCAAAGAAGCAGACAGACATTTCTCATAAACACAGCCACCCACCTCCTTTGCTCTTACAATTCTCCAATATAAGTAGTCTTTTTTATATATTACATATCATAAATATGGGATTAAGGATGACACACACACATACTAAAACTCTTATATCAGAAGTGTTTAACACCTCATTAACTTCTGATGAGGGCTCCTGCTAGGGCAACATTTGGATGAATTGCAAAATCCATGTTAATCCAATAAAAGATAGTAAGTACATCATGTCTGTCTTCTAGTGCCTTTGTAAAGTCTTTAACTAGATAACTATTAATATAACATGTACATGTGACTCTGAACACATTTATCTTCTTTGCTGACACACTTGCCATTATCAGGTGTACAATTTCACTTACAGCCTTGCAAAGACATAAATAGCTACCTGTGCAGAGATAATCATTGCCATGAAAACTTGTGCACATGGCTTCTTTGAAGAGATGTTCATTTATTGCAGTATTAAAGCTGTTCAAAGTTTGCATGATTTTAACTTTATTTTACATGGCATGACTGAGTATGGAGGAGGTTATTTTCCTGTGTAACTGTTTTTGAATAATGGATGAACAAGGAAAAGATTGTCATCTTGACTGTTTTTGAGTGAGCAAGCTTAATCTCTAAAATGTAGCATTGTTTTCTTAGGGGGAGCACTACAATAGCTTTATTATTTTGAACATCAGAGATAACATTCTACAAGAAAAGAGAAAACATTCAAAAATCACATAGAAAGAAGAAAACACCACTTATCTCTTCCAGATTCTCATGCCTGGTGGGAATGTTATGCGGAGAAAGTCAGTTTTAATTAAACATAGCTCATGCCATTTGATAGTAATAACAGAGGCAGCCAACCCCATGTGCAAAATGAAAAAAAAGATGTTGTGGATAGATAAATGGATGGATGGATTGATGAATGCCCCAGCTGTTAGATCTCCCAAATGGACATTATGCATGACTATGAAGGTTCAAAACTGCAATCACATTAGACAGAGTATCAAATGTTTCTGTTTATCATTAACTTAAATTTACCTGTCAGTACTAATTCAAGTTCACTTTGGATATAGGTGAAGAGGTGAATCTGGGCACTAAGCCAGCCAAATCAGATACAATTGCAAAATGAGTGCCAAAGGAAAGACTCTAGCAGAAACATGCAAAAGGCATAAATTACTCATGTTTATTTTTTTACCCTTTGTTGACCAGGTTAGTCTCACTTGGCTAGTAGCCTTTTTTTCAGGGGAGGCCAAAGGTGTTAGTTATACTACAAGGAGAAATTTGGCCAGGGCATTTGGGAACTTTCCCTACTCTTTTGGATAGATGCCACAGGATCTTTTATGTCCACCTGACCTATCCCTACCTCAGGCAGATGAAGCCTCAGTTTAATGTCTCATCTAATGGACTGCAGACTCAGGAGTGCATCACCCCCTCACACTGCACTGCAGTGTCACTAACCAGTCTAAGTGGTGAGGGTAAAATAACCACAGACTTCTGCACCAAAGGTGAGCATGCAAACTGTTACACCACTGCCACTGCTATGCTGGAAGATCCCAGGGTAAGACAAACAAAAGAAAATTAGCAGCACAAAATCTGATAAGCAAACTACCTACATAGATGCAAGCAATCTTCTTCCACCATAGAGCTGGTAGACCATTGAATTCTCTGCCTAAAAAAGGGGCAAATAATCTGGCAACATTCAACATATTTCTTGATTCTTGGTTTAAAGATTTTCTTTCCACTTCTGAGACAAAAAAAAACAGCTCTTAAATGGCCTGCATTAGCCCTGAGTTTGGAAAAACATCTCAGAGAACCATTTTATCATTGAATAATACAGGAATGACTCAGTAGTTAAAGGAAATATTGTCCATGCTTGTCAGTAGGGTAGGTCCTGTGTTCTGGTTCTACAAAAGGTGATTAACATGCACTATAGTTTCCGAGATGAGACAGGGTCACTGGAATACCTGTACTTTGAGATATGTGTGGGTTGCTATCAAGCCGAATTTTGTCTGACAGTTATTGCAGAGGACTAAGGCCATGAGCTCTTAATGAGCTACTTACTGTGGTACTGTGTTTGTTTCCCTTTAGCTGTCATTTGCCTACTGTGTGACCTTGAGCAAGATACTTAACCAGACAGACCTTTTGAACTGTTGTGGAATTGGGCTACGCTCCTTAATAGTCTCATGGTCTGCATGCCTTGTAACTTGGTATAAACCTATGTGTCTAAGGGTTTAAAGATGAAAAATTTGGTGCTCTTATGCTTGGTTAAATGTGGCTCCCTTACAAATGAATCTGTGCACCATAGTTTCATAGATGCTTAATTATACCCACAAGCAAAATTTCAGTCAAAACAACAACAAAGTCATGACTCAAAATAAGCAAAATGCAAATCAAGGTTTGACTCAGTCAAGTCACCACTTGCATACTGTGTAATACTTAGAAAAGCACTTGACTAGAAAGTGCTAAAAGGTCACATCTTGAGAAGTACTTGTATATAGCAGGCTTTCTAAAAGAATGCAATAGAAATAAAAGTAAATTAAATATAATCTGATGTCTCAATATATATATATATTTCAACTATTCCCGATGTTATAGAGTATCCATAATTTTCCTAATATTTTTTAACTGTCCCTCATAACATTTTTGATTTGCTGGTAAATCACTGAAGATTAAAAGCCAGTCGATAATGCCAGACGTTAGAGTTTCATGTATCTTATTATTCAGAAAAAGCATGTCTATTCAAATGCTTTTGTACTATTTACTATTAAGTCAGCTAACGTAATCTTAAAAAATTTACCCTGATTTTAGGACTTTGACACCCTGACTTTTGTTGGCGTTGTCTCTGATTCATGAACACAGACAGTGAGAGTTCTGTTTATAATGCTACTGAAAAATAAATAATTAAATAAAGTTACAAAAGATATTTTCCAAAGTAACTGTAAGGTCAACTATGACAATCAACAGCATTATAGTTTGAAGTTATAATAACTAAATCCAATGTATTTTACATTGGCAGTTTGACATCCATCTTGCACTTTTACATCCTCTTGCATTAGAATCCTGCCAACCAAACAACAAATTCAATATTGTGAAATGTGATCAGATGTTGCCGCCATAGTCAGAAAGCAGGAATAAAAATGAACTGAGATGCATTCCACAAATAAAATGTAAGGATGCTCATGTGATAACTTATTGTGTAGAAAGAAGAAAGTGAACAGGTACTGATAGAAACTTAGATCCAAACAAACAAACAAACTTTTTTATTATTTATATAAATAAATTACCAGCTTTAACACCTCCTACAAGTTGGCACTCAGTGCATTTGCTTCATTTGTATCACATTTTCTGCAGCTGGAAAACAGCAGATCAACCAGATGCACTAGCAAATAGTTTTTACAATGTTGATTCTTACAGTCTTGTTTTACATTAATGATTATTAATTGTCATCCTGTATTTTGACTTCTCTTTTAAAAAAAATAATATTGTAACTGGTGCTAAAGAAGATACTTTTTTATACAAGGTTTTTATTACATTTTTTAACAACAAAAAAAGGAAAAAATAAGCTTAACAACTATATTACTATATACAAAAGTCCATAACATGAATATGAGACACATTTGACACATCTAAGAAAACAGTAGGGCAAGGAACTCAAAATACACATAACGGAACATACTATTACATTGGGTGGGGGTGGGGGTGGGGGTCATTCCAGACAAATAAAGTATATTTCTTTAAAATGTTATACTTTCATAGGGTCATAAGTAAGTGCTAGGTTAGCTGCCTTTATGGGTCATACTACACTTAGCAAGTTTCCTTAAGTGAGGCTCAAACCTTGTATTTCTTGTCTGGGAGGTAAACACCTTAACCATGACATGATTATGCTGACCACCAATATATTTATTTTACTGCATATATTTATATATGGCATATAGTTTACTTTGTATTCTAATTTATTGAAGCCTTATCAACTCAACCCTTTGGTCTTTTAACATGATATTTACATAAGAAAATTTTCAAACATCATCATATACAGCTGCGAAAATAAAGACATGCTTGTGGATTCAATAAACTCCATGTAGGCCTAGTGCATACCTTTCACTGCGTCTAAATGTAAACAAGCATGGTTTTGTGGCCAGCAACAGTGCTGTCTGCCAGGAAAATGTGCAAAGCAGCACCAACACCTGCAGACATGTACATCTGTTTACCTCCAGGCAAAGTCTGTGGGATTGCATGGAAAGCGACAGTGACTACCAGGGTTATTAATAAAGCAGTGTATATACTTCAAACACATTACATGAAGTGCATACAGAGCAGAGTAGTGTGGACACCTGTTTCAGGCATACAGAATAAATGTTGTATAAATGATCAGCAAGGTTCATAGACTGCATTATAAATAAATTGTCAGGGTAAGTGTGTGTATTGAAAAGGGACACACAGATGAATTATAGGAATGAATACAGGGGAAGAGGACAAGTGAAACATGATAATTTACAGCAGATGAGGCCATGTCAATGAAGACAGTTGTAGCATGAACATCAATCTCATAGCAACATGATACAGTGTGAACTGCACAATTATTTTATATTATGTGACTGTCACAAAAGGTGACACATCCATGGAGAGGATTCTTGTGATATAAACATCCTGACATGAACATGGTGAGGACATATATCAGGGACAGTATATACAATATGTTTAGGTTCATATTGTGAAGCTGTCCAAAATGAGTTGCCTGAATGTGGATGTATTGTCAGCAAAAGTCTCAACCAAGTGGGACACATAGTAACAGGCTTGTGGACAACAGTAGACAGAAGCACACAGAACCATGGACAGTATCAGCAAAATACCACAAGTAATACCATGTCTTTGACATAACATATGTAATTGTGAGTGATCATAGATGGTTCTGCAAGAACACACTTGTATAACTATTAGGTTTGGTCAACAATTTCTGAGGGGAATCAAGCAAGCCTTTCCTCAAAATTTAACATCTGCCAGAGGTGTTAGAAGGGACGCTGTTATACCTGTATTTGAAATTACAAGCAATCCTGGCTAGCTGGCAGGTGTGCATACCATATATATGGCACAATCCACACTGTCATGAATGTAACCCATGCCTTCAATGTTGTCAATCAGCTATGTATTTACTGTGTGCATCACAAGAATATGTACCATATATGCATCTTGCATAATACTTGATGGGGGTTCTGTACCATCAACCACAAATGTTTATGCAATAAAAAAGAATACTTAGGTATGGCCAATAAGATGTGTGGGAGCTCACTATGGCAAATGTGGTACATTTGAGTAACTCATTACTGGAAAATGTGTTGAGAGGTGCATGAAAAATGGTGTATTGTACTCGGTTATTGGTGTGATGAGTGTTGAGAACTATGGAACTATAATGCCCTTTGTTGTGGATATCCTGCACATTCTCAGGAGTTCTGTTACATACAAGTGAGTAGTCACTACTGTGAGTAGATGCCAGTGGATGTTCCGCATGCCATCTACCCCAGACACAGGTCACATACCACTTGGTCTGCTCACAGGGCTGTGATTTCTATATTATAATTAGCTTGTGTGTATTTGCTTTTATGACATAACTAATTTCCCATGATTTTGGTTCATCTAATGTGTCCTCAGGGCTGTGGCAGCAATTATTTATGTATGCTGATACTGTCTCTGTATTATACTAATAACACACTTGGATTCGATGATCATCTGCACTTTGCAGTATTCCACAAAGCTGGTTGAATAAAGGATGCGTAAGTCAGTCTTGACATCTGAGACTTAAATAATGAACAGAAAAGGGCCTACCACAAAGCCCTGAAATACTGACCTGATTGCTGGACACTAGATATAAGTAACTTCATGCACTTCAACATATTTATTTGTAATGTATGTAATCCAGTGGTCTAACCACTTGGTGACATAGGTGTTTATGGCCAGCTGTGACAGTATCTTAGTAACAATTGTATCAAATGCTTTGGCCAGGTCAAGTTTTACAGGATGATAGTATTGTCAACATGTGTGCCCTTGTTGACCTTCTTGAGGACATCGAACAGATGTAACAGACATGATGTAGCCTGAACAAATCACACTTGCGTTCAGTACACAGTGTCCTTATCGAGATGGTCCATGATGACTCGGTGGTCTACCTCACAAATAAGGAAAGTTAGGATGTGTCTATAATGCCATGCATCATGTGATGGTTACCCTCAGTCAGAAGGATGCATGTGGATGTATACCCTTCTACAGGAACCAACTGTGTCTGGTAGGTAATCTTTTGAGTGATGCTACAGGCAGCCTGTGATGCTGTCACGGCTCATTAATTCTGTGTTATTAGCCATAGGGAGCACACAGATCAACTACCCTCCTTAGAATAAAAACTGAATAGTGTTTGCATGTATAAATTGACTGATGGCCAGTGGCAACAGGAAGGTGATGTGTGACACAAACTGTCAGCTAGCAGATTGTCTAGTTAACCAGTTGGGTACGTCTGGTGGCATCCACATACAGATCTGTGCTTAGTTGTGTATTCCCTTAACATTTCACATTTACTGGAATGAATGATTTGTGAAAAGACCTCCAAATACAACCTTGGTCATTCATCATGTTCCACACATTGGTACTATGCACACTGCCTCATACTTACATGAATTGTACATCATATGTGTTGCATGGCGACTTGTGTTTCATCGGACTGATATCATATCAGGACATATTAGAAATCAGTTGTTTGTGGCTCATGCAGAACATTTCCTAACACAAATGCTCATAGTCACACAATGGTGCTGCTGACTACCTCAATAATCCTTGGGTATAGCAACACAGCTGCATAGACAATGAATTCCACATAGTTGCAATTGCATCAAAACATGTGATTCACTGGTTGCGAATATCATGGCATAATATGTGTATGATACAAGATTTATGTGACCATGTAGTCAATATGAATTTATATTGATGTCTGTCACAAAACATTTAATGATGGTATGTAGGCACATGCACACCTATGCCATACTCCAAGTATTACTGTGATGGTGGAATGTGAACTCTGTAGACAGTTGTTCTGCTTCATTACAGCAACACATGTCCTAATAAGCCAACAGCATGCATAACAGTGTATCATACCATGGCAACAGTTTTCAGGAGGCATATTAGTGCAGCTGTTATAGAAGAAGCATGCATTGCAATGGGCATCAATACATTAGCACAGATCACAGATTGCAGTATCCTCTTGTAGCTATACTGTACATCCACGCCTCAATATAGCACATGCCAATGACAGCAACATTGACATGTTAACTCTTCATAGGATCACAGGACATTATTTGGCTAATGGCCAACATCACATGAAATCCTAGCCATTATTATACCATGTAAAAAAATCCCTATAGCTTTATTAAGGAAGATAATAAGACTATAGAGCATATGTGTATACTTGTGTGATTGCATTACATTCTGCCACTGTCCATATGAGACATGCATCACACAATGACAGAATTAGCAATCACACACGCAGTTGTCTGGAAATGGCTTGCAGAGGCTCAAGGAATGACTCTGCTTCATGATGTGTGTATGCATAACTGACATCAGGAGATCCTCCACTCCTCTGCAGGAAGAATGGCAGGTCAGAGGAAAAAGGAGGAAGGTGGATGCATGGGGCTATGTGAAAGGTTCCCCAACTGGTAGTAAAATGAAAAATGATTCCAAAGATCATACAATGACATAATGTACCAACAATCATGCACACACAGCAGTAGACTGGGCCTGTTTTGAACATTGCACCCATGTAGGTATAGAATATGAATGCCATGCAATGTCACAGTAGCAACATCACATATGTCTGACAGCAACACTGTCATGTTGTACTTTATGGAGTATGATAGCATCATTGTCAGGGAAAGAGACGATGTTAGGAGAAGTGTAGGACATGGATGTGGAGTCACACCCCTGGGTAAAATTGTCTCAAAAGTGATAGATGCATGTATAGACATACAAGTTGCCTGCTGTCGGATTAGAAACCCTGTATGTGTAGGTAAAGTAGATTTCAAACACAGTAGTTAACATTACTGCCACAGCACAGGTTTGCCCTGAATACAGTCAGAGTGCATGTTATACAGGATTACATCATCATTGTATGCTACAATGAGATGTTCAGAGGATCTGACATAGCTGTGGACTCCCATATCATTCTAAAATTGTCACGATAGCTATTGTTGAATGCACACACAGTTGACTGCAGTGAGAATAGACCCCCTTCCTAACTATTTACAAAGCACAGTACACAATGTAAGTGCCACAGTAAAAGCCTGGCTTGTATAACGTCTGACAACACTTTATAACTGATGATATCAGCAGTCTCTGGTGAGAAGGGAATGGTAATGGCACTATCCCACATTCTGGTGTAAAATGTTCTATGGAATGTCACAAAACTGGGCAAACACGCATGCACCATTTGACTGCAGTGAGAACAGAATCCCTACCTAAGTACACTGTCTAAAGATCTCACTATTTAATGCCACAGCACAAGTCTGACTTTTAGAGTGCTGGACAACACTTCATAACTGATGACATCAGCAGTCTCTGGTGAGAAGAGGATAGTACTGGCAGTGTCCCACATGCTGGTGTAAAATGGTCTATACAATGTCAACCAACTGAAGAAACACACCAGTTGACCACAGTGAGAACAGAATCTCTACCTAATTAGTACACCAACTAGAGAACTCAGTATTTAATGCAAGAGCCACAGCATAAGTCTGTCTTTTAGAGTGTTGGACAACACCATATAACTGATGACATCAGCAGTCTCTGTTGAGAAGAGGAAGGTAATAGCAGTGTCCCACATGCTAGTGTAAAATGGTCTCTCAAATATCAACCAAGTGAACACACACACACACACACACACACACACACACACACACACACACACACACACACACACACACACACAGTTGCCCATAGTGAGATTAGAACCCCCTACCTAGCAAAGTACACCAATTAGAGAACTCAGTATTTAGCACAAGCACCACAAGAGTCTAACTTTTAGAATGTTGGATAACAGTTTATAACTGATGACATCAGCAGTCTCTGGGGAGAAGAAGAAGATGGTAATAACAGTGTCCCACATGCTGGTCTAAAATGGTCTCTTGAATGTCAACTAACTGAACAAACCCACACATCGACCAGCAGTGAAATTACAACCCTTACTTAACTAGGTACACCAGCTACAGAACTCAATGCTTAACACAAGTGCTACAGCACAAGTCTGACTTTTACAATGCTGCTGAACAATTTATAGTGGATGACATCATCACTGGATGTTTGACAGAAGATGTTGGAAGGCCTGAATCAAATGAATGTGTAGTCATGTACAACTGTCGAAATATTGATAGTCCATGGGATTGTACTGATGACTGTAGGATACACATATACACTCTTCTGACTTGACACACACACACAAGTCAACCACAGTGAGATTAGAACCCCTACTTAACTCAGGACTTAACACAAGTGCCATGGCCCAAGTCTGACTTTTGCAATGCTGCAGGACAATTTATACTGGATGACATCATCATTGCATGTTTGTGAGAAGATGTTGGGAGGCCTGAATTAAATTAATGTTTAGTCTGATGATATTAAAGTTCTGCATGCTACCAGACTGATGAATGTGCAAAGTGTAGTATTTGCTGTTGTGTTTCCAATGTGGAGGTATACTTTCAGTAGCAGCTTTACAAACTCTATGCAAACAGCTGTCCACATTACTACAGGTATTACAAATCTGAATGTGTATTGTCAGTATAGTAATACATGCTAATAATTATTACTTTCCATAGCACACTGCCGAGCAGCTGGTTTGCACGATAGATGGCAAAGTATCTGTGCATGTGAGATACACATTTAAGGACTCCTACTTGAACTTGAAAAGTACTTACCCATACTAGCTATGATAGACATATTTAATAGATATTATGGTGTTCATAAAGAGTTCATATCGATAATGTTTTGCCATAAATTGTCTAATCTTAAAAAAGTATTTATACTGCCTTCCCCATCTGCTTGTAGTTAAGCAATGAACAAATGTGGGCCTCTGCTTCACTGATAAAATTATGATAATTCTATTGGTTTGCTTTCATCTGCACAAACACATTAACTAGAGAGGGGCTAAGACCCAGTATAATCACCCTGCAGCAGCATTTGGCTGTGGCACTTTACATGGAATTCAGTAAAATTTCTGGAATCCTCAACACCCAACCTTTCTGCCCTAAATTGGGCACCTTCCCTTCTAACTCCTGACATGACCACTCAGGGTAAACAGCAACAACTAAGAGTGTATTCCCGCCAATTTGAGTTATTGCATTTAATGCTAGTGTGCAAACCCAAACAACCATATCAACTGAGTTTTGCATGATGTTAAGCAGCGAGCAATAGTGCCAAAGAGAACGGAAAGTGGTTTTGAAAGAGGAAGGTTAATCTGACAATTCCCATTACTTTATGGGTTGGTTGCTACTCTACATGCTGCTGTACCTGTTGGTTGATTTAACCTTACAGATATGTATTGGGGTTATAAATTATATGACCAGACACATTTTTGTGTGTCTTTACACGTTGATGAAATTTATTTCTACAATGTGGGACTCAAACCTATGCAACGTAGACAAAACATTTTCTTTTACAAAGGTGATTTTTTCATCCTTTCCACAATAGAAATACTTGTCAGACACACTTATTAATTATATATAAATACACATGACAGAATGAAGGGTAACCATATATATGTCTGACCTGATAAGGTCTGGTTTATACATTCATATGTGTCTGAGTATCACTGAAGTCTGAAGTCCAAGGTCAGAAAACACAATTATAATTACATATACATAATTGCCAGTATACACTTAGTCACACATAGAATTCATATGAGCTCCAATGCTATACATCCTTATTTTTATTTATAATTATGTTCACATTGTTTTATAGTTTATAAAGGTGAGTGGACAAGCATTACTCTGGCTCTGTAATTGTTTAGTTGAACAACCATAATTGTAGTGACACTCACAGTTACACATGTAATATATCTCTGATATTCTGTGTATGCTCAGTACACCTGCTATAGATAGTTAATGTTATGTGTAAGTCTTTTCATACTGTTGATTTTCATATAAAGTAAAGTAGAACATCAGTAAGAAAAGTTTGGGCTTAGCTGGATTAAAACTGAAGCTCATCTGTACTATAGTCCTTAACATAATACAGCTGCCACAGGAACAACTATGCAGCAGCTGTACATTTTCACACTAATTACTCTGTATGTGTGTTGACTGCCACACAACACTGCTTAGCATGTTTGCACATTGGCAAAGCATACAAGATACAATGTATCCATTTTTAAACTGTCTACAGTCTGCTTCCTTTTGCAGGTGTTCCAGACCTGCAGGTGTTGGGGAAGATTGCTGACCATCATGCAATACTATGGTAAGCAAAAATGTAAGAAAGTATCCATTTTGAAACCAACTATTGTCTGCTTCCTGTCTGCAAGTGTTCTGTCTGCTTCTTGTGTAGATCATTAGACTGCGTTTGCATGAAGGTAAGTGACATGCAAACACAACAGGCAAAGCTCACCTTGTTTTATCCTCCTAAGTAGTGCTTATTAGGTTTCAATCTTAAGGACAAATGTGGGACTTAAACCATGATCTACAGGTAGTTTACACTGTGTGGTTCATCATTTTTACCAGATGTGCTACACACCCACTTGATTCACATGTGTTATTTATGCAGTCTTTATCAGAGACGTATGTCACATTAAATTTATTTGATTTCTCTGTTTCACCATGTTTACACTAAGCCACAGGCCTCACAAATATTAATAAAAAATAAAAAAAAACACTACAAAATAAATGTTATCACAAATTACATAATTTTACACAAATCTGGATTTGAACTGTCACATCAATGACCCTACAAAACACAGTAAGGATGTATTATCCCTGTTTGCCACAGAACCAGTTTTTCAGCAGGAATGCAACTCATTGTGTATACAAGCAAGTCCCATTTCATCCACAGTATTAACAAGATATATAACACTTATGTGCTCTCATTGTTTTTACGTGTTAATTACATATTTGATGCAATGACTGATCACGCAACCATTCATGTGCATTCTTTGCAGCAATGCAGCTCTGATTTCTCTTTGCATTGTATTCATGCTTCTCCTATCTGAACAGTAATCTCAGACATGCAGTCTGTAAGGCATTTTATGTCATTGTCCTTAAAATGTATGAGAATATTAAATGACAATAAGATATAGTTTTCAACAAAGGCAGGGGAATTTGAATATTAGTGAACAGAAAGTGAGAAATGTATGCTGCTCACTTCCATTTAAAACCTTTTTACAACTAATTCTACACTTATAAGTGTATCCTAGCTGACACACCCATTGCAGGTAAGGGAGTCTGACTTGTTGTGTATTCCTTCTTCCTCCCACTAACAATTCACAGTTGCAATCCATTAACAACAAAAACTGAGGTAGTGCCTAAACTATATTTACATCTTCTACACAAATCCAAAATTTTGGGATTCAGCAGTTCTAATTAGTTCACACCTCATTTACATATTCATTGTGCTCAGAGGCAAAACCATAATAAGTAGCTTGGAAACTTGAAGGTGAGAGGACTCGTGTTCTTGTGCATTGCAAAGAGTTGACATTCCTTTAGATTTATCTACAAAGAAGGCTGGACTTGCTCACATGTTATGAAAAAAACTGTTATATACATGGCTTAGGGAATGTTATGAAGAAAACTCTTATATATATGGATTAGGGGATTAAACTGTTGTTGTTATGCACTTCTTATACTTCAATTTGTCATAGGCATTTTTGATAGACAGTCTTATTAAATGTCATTACAAGCATCATTGTTAAAAATGATTGCCTTATAGTCTTTTCTGTCTTATACCATGTTGATGTCAGATACTATATTGTTAATGACACAGGGGTGTAATGCTTCTAAGACAGGTCACAGACACCACCAGGGGAGTGCTTGGCACAGTGAGAGTTTCCTAGAAAGAATATACAATTTACTTTTGTGTTGTACATATGTACACATTTTGTGAAAATTGTGTGGAAAACATTCATAACTTGTGAATTATGTGTTATTCCTTGAATTCTACAAACTGTCATTTTCCTATTGCTTTGGGGTGGGGACTAGCACTATTTGTGCATTTCCACATCACAATTTGGGTTTCAAGAGTTTTGCTGTTGCAGTTGTGTAGTCATCCTGGTATTTCCATGGCTGTATGGAGAAACTTGTATGCAGTCAGTGACATGTTGTAGCATAGCATTCAGGAACTGATATAGGATCTTGGATGCTGATGCATATCAGATCCCCAGCATATGCTCTGTTGGCCTCTGAAAGGTTCCTGTAGCTCAATCTCTAAGTGATACATATAGCTTTATCTCCACAGGTGTTTGTTCTCCTCAGTTTGCCCTTGCTCTCAGTTGTAAATGGCAGAAGTTGCAGAGTTCCTGTAGTGTGTCTTTATCCACCCTGTACTCTACAATTTCCACATCTTGAGGACCAATGGTAAGTTAGCAGCAGTATAAATACCATTTTTCTTCTTGGACAATGTTTGTTTGCAGCAACAGGAGGATAGACTTATGCCTATTGCACATACATATGTATAACAGCAACTGCAGCCCCTAACAGTGTTTCTGTGTAGAGTATCTTCCATAGCTGTATTCTAATAGGTTTTGGAATTCGCAGTGAAAACCTTCAGTGAGTTTATATGATTGCTTTACAGCTTGTTGAATAGCTCCTCCATCTTGAATTGGTTGATTAGCATACAGTTCAGCTGCTTATGCTTTAATTAGCATGCTACATTCTTTACCATGTTTGAGTGGCTATACACGCACTATGTAGAGCAGCTTACCGAATACAAAATGGTGCACTGCTGTGTGCACATCATGCAGTGACATGCACATGGTCTTAGCAGACTGTTTAGGCTTTATTGAATCTGCTAGATAATGACTACTACAAATGATCACAAAGCACAGTAATGAATACACAAACATTGAGAAATTAACTGACTATGCCAGTTGTAGAGAAGCCCACTGACATCTGTGATAAACCAAAATGTACAAAATATAGAGGATTATGACTGGGTCTCAGATTGTAGCAAGTATATTATATGTTAGTACTAGACTAGCTACCCTTGCAGGCCATTTTAAGGCATGCTAATTTCCCAAAGGTGAACATTAAACTCTGCACCTTGTATCTGTGATGCAAACACATTAACCATTATTCCCACCCCACCCCCAGCCTGCAGCACCCAATCCAAAAGGGGTTGGAGACATAGATGCAAAGACATTGACCTCAGTAGTGGAACTTTCTCATGAGAGCACATAATACTTTACACTCGGAAAACTGATCATAATTCTTTGCATTGCAAGCAGATTTATATTCTACATGCAATACAAATTAGGCAAAAGTAAGATTAAAAAAAAGATGTGTTGTGTGATTTTAAAAGCCAGTAAAGCAGTGGGGAAGTGGTTGACGTCTTACATATTCTCTGTGTAAGGGAAGCAATTGTAATCAAAATAGGGAGTTTACTTTAGCAGATAGCAGGCAGAGACAGGAGTAGAAACAAAGCCAGTTCCTGCCCTCCTGTTCTTTCCTGGTCAGCACTGTCATACTTTTTAGTGCAGACCCAACCTTAACAGCGTGTAATTGTTAAGCACCCCTCTAAGCACTGATAAGTTTAGGTCTTGTACTACAGCAATACTGAAGCAAGATGTAATACATATATATATATGTGTGTGTGTGTGTGTGTGTGTGTGTGTGTGTGTGTGTGTGTGTGTGTGTGTGTGTGTGTGTATATATATATATATATATATATATATATATATGTGTGTGTGTGTGTGTGTATATATATATATATATATATATATATATATATATGTGTATATATATATATATATATATATATATATATATATATGTGTATATATATATATATATAACATGGTTCACTTATAATTCCAGAGAAGAATAATACAAGTAGCCAAACTGTAATAAAAAAAATCATCAGGTAAATCAGAAAAGATGAGGCACATAGCAAGCTTACAACACTGAATCAAAAACTGTTAGACCACATCACGAAAAAGGTACATTTAAAATCTTCTTTAAGATGTCCTTAGAGTTTCTTTCCAAACTCCAGACCATTTCATCAGCATACAGATGAAAGGCAGGGTGCTGAAAATGATACTTCTAGACTGTTTGATCTAAAAAAATACACTATATTCCTAAAACATCATTTGTTAATGACAGGTGGACAATACTTATTATTAATCAGCTTGAAAACTAGTGAGTTTAATGCCATTGTAGTCCTACGTAAGATTGCAGCTATATAGCTATATAGACAAAGACAAGTAGTTGTGTTGTGTTGTTTGTCCTAGGAATGGAAGCAAATTGCCGCTGGGTAATTCAGGGCCACAACAATTATTTTATCTCAAAGTTTAAAATTTGCTCAGTTAGAACATTAGCAAGACTTCAGTCCCTGGCCACCAAGTTGCACAATTTGTAAACACATTTCTGTTACTTCAAAACCATTTTGTACTATATTTTTCATCTCTGCTATGATTGAAGTTTAATCTAAGAAAATACCTAGGTGTTTCTAATGTTAGAATTG